>NC_090331.1:49787724-50087724 GCF_035084215.1 Heptranchias perlo
ATTAAAATTCACCCCTGTGGATCATTAAAGGGAAAAATATTCTTAAATGAATGCATGCTTTTGCCTGATGGCTCAGTGTCTGAATAAACCACAGGCTCACATTGAACCGGAAGGTGCCAGGTTCATAGGAACATAGGCATTTTTGAGAACAAGAAAAGGCTCTTTTGCCCAACAAACATACCCACTTTTCATTGATCTGAATTTTATCTCCCCACCATATCCTTTCATCTTCTATTTCTCAACAGCCCCATGCTGGGATCAAAATTTCTGTCTTCACCAATTTTAGCCAAAAACATATACTTCAGTAAAATTGGGGAATGTAGACAGAAAGCACCAATAGATCATTTGTCCACGTTTACCGTTGTTCTAACCACTTCTGTGTGTCCAAAAACTGTGTTAATAAAAAGCCAGAAAAACAGCTGATTTTTACTTTTCAAGATCACTAATGATGAAGTTGAGTAGTTTTGTGCAGCTACACAGTCAAATTGAAAAATGAGTATTTTACTCCAAGTCAGACCTGTTATTAATGAGCATAATGAAGGGGAAGATTTGAAAGTATCATCACAGGCACAGAAAGAGGCCTGGGGCCAGCTTATAGATCACACTGCTGGCTAGAAATGAGATATTGGTGTACCATGGGTGGTGGTTGGGGGGGGGGGGGAGATAATGAAAACAAAAGAAAAATCAAAATAGATTTGATGAGATAGTTAGAAAATTGATGATAATCCTATTCTACTTTAAACGCAACTAGCCAGCAGTGGTGAACTTAGACATTTCTGAAGAAGGATGCGAGTGCTAAAGGTGCAAAATTTATTTTCTAAGGTGTCTGGAGACATGCCTCCCTCAGAAAAATTAAATTTTTGAAAGTCTGATTCAGACCCAAATATGATGTACTTTTATTGATGATCATAGATCTAGATACCCTAATATTAGCTTTAAAAGCACAACAATATTGATTTAAAACTAGTTCAGCATTTTCCTATAAAATTTCGATCGACATAGCTTCTGATAACAATTTCATGACTGCCATTTCCAGCATTCACATTTCAGAACAAATTCGGATGCCTTGTTATAAAAGGATGATTTCAGCTTCCAATGGCAGGAAGTTTTGAATTAAAGTTTCATAAAATCTGATCAGACATGTTTTTAGGTTATTGAGCTGGCACATTCATGTTCATGGAGAGATAGATGGATGTTGTGATTGCAGTGCAAAAATAAATCTTATTTCTGGAGTGTAGATTGTTAATGTCAATTGAGACATGCCATCCAAGTACTAAAGTCAGATCATTCCATATAATATTGTGTTGGTCACATTTGATATGTAGAAGTGGAAACCTGAGCTTCATTTAATTTCAAAGATAATGGGGCAGAAACTGCTTGGAAAAGAACAGTGAGCTCAACAGCGCTCACCGTTGTTAGTGGCAAACTCGAAGAGCAAGGTCTGGCATTCGCACATGTGCAGTGAATCGCAGAAATCCAGAACTTGCTCCTATTTGTTTGCCGGCGATATGACAACTTTGAATGAAAGGTATATTGCCGGCTGCAATCGGTGAAATCACTGAAAAAGTGCCAACTTGCTCATCTGCCCAGTTGGAAAATAAGTAATATTGCCACAAAATAGGCTTAAAAAATACTAGGTCTAAACTACAACACATTTGGAAGCAAAAGGTAAGTTATCAGGAGGTTTTTGAAGGTAGGCAGAGATGAAGGAAGGGTTTAGGATGAAAATTCCAGAGAGCAGGGCTGTGTTGGCTGAAGACTGTGCCATCAATGGTAGAGCCTATAGGAGGGTGCACATTAGTCCAGACTCAGAAGAGCAGAGGGTGTGAACTTGAATTGATTATTGAAGGAGATTGCAGAGGTAGAGTGGAGCAAGGTCATGGAAGGATTTTTAAATGAGACATGTGATTTTGAAATCAATGCATTGAGGAATGGGGCATCAGCGGAGGTGGGCAAGATGGATGGTGAAGTCTTAGAAGGTAGAGTGAAAGAGAGAGAGAAAATGTAGGCTGCGGAATTCTGGATGAGCTGGATAAGTTTGTCTATCGGGCATCTGAAAGTCTCAAGCTCATAAAAAAAACAAAAGTCCATCTAATTCACCTGCCCACTGTCCTTGCTATTGTAACTGATGATGTGTTGCTCTTCAAAATACTTGTCTGATTTGGCCATGAATAGACCTAGGCTTCTTGCCCCTATAATCGTCTTTGATAAGCGGTTCCAAAAACTCAGTGAAGTAATGGTTTCTTCCAACCCTTTTCAGCTAATACTCATGTCTCCTTGTTTTACTATCCTGTATCAAATCAAATAGCCCTGAATGATCCTCTATGTCCCTTATCAATTTGAATATTTTAATGATATCCTCCTACATCTTTTTCAAAGAGTCCCAGCTCTCTGAGTCTATCCCTTGTTTTAGTTTCTAGTCCCTTAATCATTCTAGCAGCTCTTCTCTGCACCTTTTCAATCTTATCAATATTCTTCCTGTACTAAACTTACATAGTACTCCAATTGTGGCTTGACTAATACCCTATAGCGTCAGGATAGCCTCCTGCGATCTACACACTATTGCTCTTTTTTTACAACCAAACATCTCATTTGCTTTCTCGACAGTAGCCACCATTGACTTGATGTCTTGAGGGATCTATCTGCTATGACTCTCCAATCCCTTTCTGATTCCTCTATGCCAGCATTTGCCAATTATCCTATGATCCTTCTGCTTACTTCGTATATTTAAGTGCAAGGCTTTACATTTATCTACATTTAACTACATTTGGAAATTGTTCTCTCGCCTCCGTGAACAAGTTGTTTCCCTGTTGCTTGTTCCCATCACCCACCACATTAAAAACCCCTCCTACTATGTGTCATCCACAAACTTTGAGATGGAGCTACCAACACCCTCTTCCAGATCATTTATGAAAATGTTGAACGTGCCAGCCTTGGCTCAGTGGTAGCACACTATGAGTCACAAGATTCTAGGTTCAAGTCCCACCCCACAGCCTTGAGCACATAATCTAGGCTGGCACTTCAGTACAGCACTGTTGGAGGTGCCGTCTTTTCGGATGAGATGTTAAACCGAGACCCCGTCTGCCCTCTCAGGTGGACGTGAAAAATCTCATGGCATAATTTGAAGAAGAGCAGAGGAGTTCTTCTGGTGTCTTGGATAACATTTATCCCTCAATGAGGCCTCAGAGTTAAAATAGTCTGGGCCTCATTTCTGCAGCAGGGTGTGAGTTTAACACTCACCTTGCTACCCACCCACCCCAAAACCCACCCGGAGTTAAAATGAGGGCCACCATCTACTATTAACATTGAAAACCGGATCATAGTTTCACACTTTATGCAAGCATTTTTACTTTGACTGGGCCACTTGTATTAATGGTGCCTTCTTCTTGACAGGGGCAGTTATTGGTGCTTGTTTTTGTTCTGGTGGCATTAGGCTTAGTGCCCGGCACTACTCTATTAGCCAAGACAAAATAGTCCCACAGCTTATTTCCTATCCATCACCAAATTCCCAAGTAGCTCTCCTCTACAACTACCAAGTCCCCCATTTGGAGATGTTTCTGCTACATCTTTGTGCAGGTATTCCCCACCTTAGAAAATAATTCCATACATATCCCAGCAATGACAAAAACATCTTGCCAAAAAGAAATCTGACAACTGTTTTATAGTTTAATATTCCTGGGCCTCCCCTTGATACCTTCTGTTGTGTGCTTTTCTAATTCCAGCATTTTTCTTCTACAATAACTGGAGGATCTGAGGTGGCTGACTTAGGTTTTGCAGCAGGAGCCTTGGGGGACTGAAGTGGTACTTTCTTGTCATTGGTTGTGGGACATGTCCTCTTTAAGAAAAAATTGAAGAGAATGAAACACTTGGTGCACCATCACATGGAATATCAAATTTCAGAAGGCATTCTTTAATGGGGATAAGAACAGGTACTGGCAAGGAAGTCCTCCTTTGCTTCCCTACATATTCAGCTGTGAGTAAAAGAACATTTGCAGAAGGATATGTGAAAGGTATTGTGATACCTTGCGTACATAGATGGTAAATTGCAAATGGCATTCGACGTAGTGAGGGCAAAGTGGCTGCAAATGGGAAACATGCTTATTACCATGCTTATTGAAAGGTATGATGGCCTCTTTTTACCTTGGATGGCCTGGAGATGTCAGTGAACTTCTGTGAGCATGGAGTAGCCATGTGAGGGTTGCTAGAAGTGGCACTCACTGTCAAAGATACCTCCTTCAACGGGCCTTCATCATGCCCTTTATGGGTCTCCTTTCCTTGGGGCCAAAATCTGGGTACTACTAGGAAGTTACACTAACTGCTGGAAGTGCAATTTCATTGCTAAATCCACCACTGAGAAAAATCTAGACCTCTATTCTTAATTCTTTAATTTTTAAATGATGTCCCATAATTTTTGAAATCTTCATCAGTGTGAACAATCTGTTTGGATCAACGTCATCAATCCCATTCATAATTTTGGGTCCCCTTGCAATCTCTTTTCGAATGAGAACAAGTTCAACTTCCTTAAACTTTCCTCACAATATCCTGAAACCCGATATCATTCTAGTTGCCCTGTGCTGTATGCTTGCAAATCCACAATATCCTTGCTGTGGTATTGTGACCAGTAGTGCACAGAGATGGGTCTCCCAGTGCCTTATACGGAAACAATATCACTTCTTTTGAATTGTATTTTATCCTTTTTTTAATACATTGTTGTTTTAATACAACCTTATCTTATTTGTGTTTTTATTGCAGCCACTATCAGTTCTTATTCATGGCTACCCTCTTCTTGTTGGTTTAAGCCAATTTTCTATCTACTGCTCTATTTTACCCCAATTTCATGACTCTTTACCTTGGTCATGAGACATAAACTGACCACAGTAAACTGGGTTGAATTATTAACGGGTAAACCTACAGGCAAACAGTGGGAGGTATTTAAAGAAGAATTTGGTACAATACAAGATAAATACATACCCCTAAAAGGCAAAAGCTCCACTTGTGTAGTTAGACAACCATGGTCAACAAATGAGATAAGTGGAAATCTAGCGGACTGGGAGAGCTATAAAAAGCAACAATGGGACAGAAAGTATTAAGAGCTGCAAAAAGTGAATACAAAAAAAACTTGCAAGTGATGTCAAGGCTAACAGTAAACATTTTTATAAATATATTAAGAGAAACAGAGTGGCTAAGGGAAATGTGGGCCCATTAAAGACAGACACAGGTGACACTGTAATTGACAATAAGGAAATGGCAGATTTGTTAAATGAGGACTTTACATCCGTGGTCACAGTAGAGGAGGAGATGAAAACATCAGCCGTACAATGGAAACTACAAATAAATCAATGGGAAGGACTTATTGGATTTAATATAAGTAAAAAAAATAGTAATGGAGAAAATAATAAGACTTCAGATAGAGAAATCTCCAAGACCTGATGGTTTCCATCCCAAGGTATTAAAAGAAATGTGATGAAAATGTGGACACATTAGTAATAATCTCCTAAAGCTCTCTTGATTCAGGAATTGTGTTGATGGATTGGAAAATTGGAAATGTCTCTCCATTATTTAAGAAGGGTGGGAGAGAGAAACCAGGTTACTACAGACCTGTCAGTCTAACGTCAGTTGTGGGGAAGCTATTAGAATCTGTCATTCGGGACAGAGCGACTGAGCACTTGGACAAATTTGAGCTGGTCAGAGTGAATCAGCATGGATTGTGAAGGGTATCATATCTGACTAATTTAGTTAAATCTTTTGAGGCGGCGACTAACATGGCACTAGAGATTATTAGCAAAAATGAAGGTGTATGTAATTGGAGGCAACCTTGCAGCATGGGTTGGAAGTTGGTTATGAGGTAGGAGACAGAGAATAGAGATAATGGGTACATACTCTGATTGACAGGATGTGACTAGTGGTGTTCCCCCGGGATCTGTGCTGGACCCTCAGCTTTTCACCATATTTATCAATGACTTGGCTGAAGGAATAGAGAGTTGTACATCAAAGTTTGCAGATGACACTAAGTTGGTAGGCACAGTAAGTAGTGCAGATGTGAGCAGGAAGTCACAAAGGGATATTGATAGGTTAAGTGAGTGGGCAAAACTGTGGCAAATGGAGTTCAATATGGGGAAGTGTGAGGTCACCCACTTTGGATCCAAGAAAGATAAATTGGAATATTTTCCAAATGGTGAGAAACTAGGGATTGTGGAGGAGCAGAGAGATTTAGGTGCCCATATACACAAATCATTAAAAGCTATTGGACAGGTACAAAAAGCAATCAAAAATGCTAATGGAATGTTGGCCTTTATCTCAAGGAGATTGGAATACAAAGGGGTGGAAGTTATGCTTCATTTGTATACAGTCTTGGTCAGACCCTATCGGGAGTACTGTGTTCAATTCTGGGCACCGCATCTCAGGAAGGATATATTAGCCTTGGAGGGGGTGCAGTGCAAATTCACCAGATTGACACTGGGGTTAAAAGGGTTAAACTATGAAGGCAGGTTGCATAAACTTGGCTTGTATTCCCTTGAATATAGAAGATTGAGGGGTGATCTAATTGAGGTGTTTAAAATGATAAAAGGATTTGATAGAGTAAATAAAGATAAACTATTTCCTCTGGGGGGTATCCAGAACAAGGGAGCATAATCTTAAAATTAGAGCCAGGCATTCAGGAGTGAAATCAGGAAGGGCTTTTTCACACAAAGGGTAGTAGAAATCTGGAACTCCATTCCCCCACAAGCCTGTGGATGCTGGGTCAATTGAAGCTTTCAAGACTGAGAGTGATAGATTTTTGTTAGGTAAGGGTACCAAGGGATATGAAGCAAAGGCAGGTAAATGGAGTTGAGGTACAGGTCAGCCATGATCTAACTGAATGGCGGAACAGCTCGAGGGGCCGAATGGCCTACTCCTGTTCCTATGTTCCTAGTGAATAACATTCAACATAAAACTTGTTAAAAGCTCTTTGAAAATCTAAGCATATAACATTCAATGCATTTCTTTTGCCTACTATGGCAGTAACATCTTCAAAAAGCTCTAGCTCATAGGTAAGCATGATCTGCCCTTCCTGAATCCATGCTGGTTGTCCTTTGTGCTTTTCCAGGCATTCTCTCAAAGAATTCCCTAAAATCAATTCGAAGATTTTTCTACAACTGACGTTAAACTGACCAATCTATCGTTCCATTCAAGTCTTTCCACCCTTTTTTTTAAAAGGAGATCTGTTTGATACATTTCAGTATTAAGGGTTCTCTATCAAATCTAGTGAACTTTTAAAAATATAATTTAAAGGTTCACTCATTTCTACTCTCGCTTTCTTTAAAACTTATGTATGTTTATTGTCTAGATGTGGTATTTTCTCAGTTTTTAGAACATCTAATCTTTTTGTGGCTAGTTAGTGTGACAATGATGATGTTACAATTGGTTTCAGTGTTCTTAGAATCAATCAGGGTTCTAGATCCTGATTTTTGCAATTATCTGTTGCTGCCAAAATTGTCCTACAGAATAAGTGGGGCAGATTCAGCAGCAAGACAACTAGGTTATATCAAAGAAATACTTACAATCAAAGCAGCAGTAATGTAACGCTGCAGCTACACTCCAACTACTGGTCTCACATCAGTATCCTTAGTATCAGTTCCAGCCAGATAGTTCCTTGTTTACACTGCTCTGCTGCAATTCTGGGGAGGGGGAAAATTCATTTTGGGCGGTAATTTGAATCGGCAGCCCGTCTTACACTCCGCCTAATTTACTTGCCGTGGAATTTAACCCCCTCTGATTCTTCAGCCAGGGAAGGATTCTGCATATGCATGTTTACATACATTTGCAAAGATGCTGTCCCAGCATTTAAATTCTAAGATCTGGAAAATCTTCAGGCATGATCCCGGCAGTAATGCAGAGATCGTGCCCGCTATGGAACTCTGCCACTGATCTCACCGAAGTTCGTGGGTCAGGGCATGGTCTGGAGGAGTGAAACTTTGGTAGTGTGGAGGTGCATTTGCTGAAGACACCATAAATGCCAGAGTAGCTGACTGGCCTGGAAGAGGAGGGAACCCCTTCCCCCCGGGAAGAACAATTTGGGTGCCCGAGCCGCCACCTTACAAAGGGGTTCCCTTAAATCCTTCAGCACTACGTGGCCTCCTCATCTTTTGGGGTCCAGGCCTGATTCCAACCCTGGCCTGGACTCCATGGTGGGTCCCATTTCTACTGGGATTGGGCAGGTTCTCTTAATGAATCCAGGTTTACCTGTGCCAATTGTACTTGGGATCCCAACTGAGGGCCAAAATATGACAGCTTTTGACATAGGGAGTCCCCACCCACTTTATGTCAAAGGCCTTGAAAATGTGGGTGGAGGCTGTGCCCCTTGGAAACTCGCAATGAGAGCTCGGTCCCGTTTATGCTGGGTCTAGATTGTGTATATGGCTGTTCCAGTGGACTTCCTGTGCAGTTCCAACAGGAGTCCACTAGAATGGTCATGCAATTTCAGGGCCTAAGTATTTAGAGAATGTGGGCGGCAGCATCAGGCTGGGTTCTGGCTCCACATTTATACTACAACTTTAGTGTTGCACTGATGCTAAACTTGTATTGTAACCTAACATAGATGGGATATCAAAGAAGAAACTACTGAAGATTCTGAGTAAATCTTAGATAAGGGTTAGTTAACCATTTAAGTTTGGGCCATATGCATAGCATGAAGTAATTGCATGATGTACAATAAGGCACAAATATAATATTGTGGGTCAGTGGGCTGGACCACCCCCAACTAATGATGACGGGCTAATTTTAACCTAACCTGCCGATGGGAAGCTGACAGAATTGAATCAGCCCCCCATCTTATACCCTGTCTGATTTTACTCTCCATAGACTTCGATAGAGAGTAAAATCAGATGGCGTGTAAAACAGACAGCCAATTCGATCCAGTCAGTGTCTTTCCAGATTTATTAGGTTAACAATATCCCGGAGGTTTCTAGGTGTGAATATGTAATGATGGAGAGAAAGCATAAAGGGAAACTACAAATAAAAAGTTATAGCTGGAAAATTGCAACATTTACGAGTCAGGAGAAAATTCTGCCACATACATTTTACTTTAGTAAAGTACTTCTGAAATTTTTAAAGAGTTAACATTTTATAAAATAAAATATATAATTAATTTGTCTCTCATTGAAAAAAAGCTCAATTTTAACCACTATGCAGTTAAAAAAAAACCTTAAGATGTCTCATGAAGTTCTCATTAATTCCATCCACAGGGATGACCCCAGCCCTGTCACCCTAATGTATAGAACTATAAAACTATGTATGACCCTTCACTGCATTTACCTGTGAACGTTGTGAAATGCATATTATAGTATATACCATGTCCTTAGAGTGTGTGTAAACTTTGTAAAAATTATATATAAAAAAGGTCTGCAAAAAAAAAACTGGCATTAGGTTTTTGACTGCTGGACCTTCCCAGTGGAAATTGCATCACTGACTGGTGTACCTAAGCACATTTGTGGACAGAAAAAAAATGGTGGCTTGTTTCACCAGCAGCAAATGTTTATAATTGTTGCCAGTGACACATCTACTCTCAGAGGTGGTTTTCTGCTTCTCTAGTATTAGCAAAACCACCTTAGTACTTAATACTTTTAGTACTGCTGTTGAAGCCTGGACTGTCATTCACAGCAGTATTAGATTGAGTAGAATGGGCCTATCCTCTCTGGAGTTTAGAAGAATGAGAGGTGATCTCATTGAAACTTATAAGATTCTGAAGGGGCTTGACAGGGTAGATGCTGAGAGGTTGTTTCCCAGGCTGCAGGATCCAGAGCTAGGGGGCATAGTCTCAGGATAAGGAGTTGGCCATTTAAGACTGAGATGAGGAGGAATTTCTTATCTCAGAGGGCTGTGGATGCTGAGACGTTGAGTATATTCAAGGCTGAGATAGATAGATTTTTGAACTCTAGAGGAATCAAGGGATATGGGGATCGGGCGGGGAAAGTGGAGTTGAGGTAGAAGATCAGCCATGATCTTATTGACTGGTGGAGCAGGCTCGAGGTGCCAAATGGCCTACTCCTGCTCCTATTTCTTATGTTCTTATAATTTAAAGGGAGCATAATGCTCTACCTGCAAAATTGTGCAGTGGTTAACCCCTTCAAGTTCAATAGAAGGATAATATTATGGTTGACATGTTTGATCTTACTGCTAGTATAGTTGTGGTAAATGTGTGCTAAATAATTTTAAAATTATTAAATATGATGATCTGAAATCCACAAATGTTATTTTTAAATAGAAAACATATTTTCTACAAATCAATTTTATCTAATATTTTATTTATTTTACAGGATGTTTTCAATTTTTAGATCTTTGGCAAAGCAACAATAGGAAGGCTTCTTTGTTTTTTTAATTTGCTCTAAAATGCACTACACATAATCTTTCCAAACTGTTACCAACTTAGAGTTAAATGGCTGAAAGAGGCAGCTGGTCACACCATCTGTTTAAAGATTTTAGGGGCCAAAAGAAACAGGTTACACCTTTAGCCAAGCCAATTCTTTCTTTACCCCCTTCTACTGATAGCCTGCAGTGGGCTAATCTAAATTTCACGCTCTGATTTATTCAGACACTCCTACAGCTCCTGCCACGGACTCAGCTGCCATAGACCTGCTCCTCCCAATTTCCATTACTCCCTTCACCCCTGCCAAAATTGCCTCCCTTCTCAAACAGTCAAATAAAGACAGGGAAAATGTAGATATTTGAAACACTTATCTTGAATAAGTAATAGATTTACTAAGTATTTAGGTTTTTGCATACAGGGACGTGCTTGACAGTGCACCCATCAGATCAGAACGATACATACATTTTTTTTGTGAATGGTTATCATTTTAAGTTCCTGAGCTTTTTTTTCACTGCTGTGTGTCAATGCAAATGAAAGCAATTCAAATGTGTGAAAAGAGGATTAGGATGCACCAAATTGCAGGTGTGAGGAAGCTGAAACAAAAGGCACAACATCCTAATGGCATTTCATGTCATTAAGAAGTCTTTGATGCTCCAATTCTATTCTCTTTCTCTTTTATTCCTTACTCTGAGCCTTAGTCTTCGTCTGTTAAAGAACATATTTTTGCATATCTCTTTAAACAACTGTAATTTAACACATCTGTTTGCTGTTTTTGCTACTCTAGTTTCCATAGTATCAAGCATTATCATAGTTTGGAATAGGATAAAGCTTGTGAAGCCACTATGAAAGCATTAGTAATCTTTTATTTATACTGAGAAGGAAGTGAAATGAGAAAGTGTTACAGACCTGAACAGATTGCTTTATACTAAACAGATCAGAATTGTACATTACAATTGCCTGAGTAAAACAGATCATGCTGTCAAAGTAGAACATGAGGATCACATTAGTCAGCAACTAAATTTGCCACAAAGTGTAAGAAACATAAAACAGCAGACTGATAGACCTATTTGTTGCTTTCCTTTGTTCATATGGTTACCAGGCCACACAGGCAGGAAGTCATTTTTCTGAAAAGCTTGGCCCCAGGTGTTCCCAATAACCGGCTCAATAAGGGTCTGATGATCTGCTTATCAGGAGTTACTGAGGCACGTCAGAGTACTTTGTATCAGTTAATAGATGCGCACACATATAGATTATGAAGAGTTGTGAATGGTCAGCCCTGAGTAGTTATAACTTGAAACATAAGCAATCATGAAATAACTAAAAATAAATTAATTATGCAGTCCAAACTCAGAAAATTATACTAGAGATCTGCAGTTTCAGTTTTAATGCTTCAACTTTTCCAGGAGTTTTTCAACAATTATTTTCAAAAGCATGTAAAATGCAACAAGAAAAATATAAAAGACAAAAGTTTGGTTGAAATTAAAAAACAATGATGTGATATTTCTACTTAAGTTGACAAAAGCAATGTACAACTACAAGTTCCTTGACCGCTCCTTCACCAGTTTTTGGTTTCTTATACATCCTGACAGTCTCTTGGGTTTCTTGCACATAGTGTACCGCACATGATCTTCTGTTTTCTTCCCGTGTTATGAAGTGACTATTTGAGTTAATTGAAGTGACTATACTTAATGAGACAGAATTATTTTCAATGCACGAAGAGCAAGTGCAACTTTCAAGCAGAGAATAAAAACAATATAAAAAAGGAGAAAATTAGGAAAATGAGTGGCTTGAGAAAAAAAATGGTAATTTTTTGGACCCCTGAAAATGCACTATTTGTAATACAGCAGAGTGCAATACTATATCGTAAGATATAACTTGCCACCTTTGAGGTAGTGGAGCAATAGGTTTCGAAGACCACATAACCACATGAATTATTAATGATGTAAAAATCAATATTATTAAAATTCATATGTCTGTAAGAATATAATACTGATGATTGTAGAGATTTCTGGTCTTCCTGATTGTTCCATGCTAACCACATGGTCACATATTCACCACTGACCAATCAAATCCCAATGTATAGCACCTTTAACATAGAAAATGTCCCACAGTGTTGTAGAATTGTCAGAAAAATGGATTCCAGGCTAAAAGAGAAATTAACAGGGGTAACCAAAAGCTTAATCAAAGAGGTAACGTCTAAGAAGGATCCTAGAAAAGGAAAGAGAGGTGGAGGGACAAAGGTATATAAGGAGGGAATTCCAGACAGTGGGACCTAGGCAGCAGTTACCAATGGTGGGGCGATGGGAGAGAGATGTATAAGGGGCAGAAGTGAGAGAAACTGTTCCAGTACAGCTACAACACTGGCATCTACCCAACAATGTGGAAAATTGCCCAGGTATGTCCTGTCCACAAAAAGCAGGATAAATCCAATCCGGCCAATTACTGCCCCATCAGTCTACAACACCACCTGCACATTCCCCTCCAAGTCACACACCATCCTGACTTGGGAAAATATCGCCATTCCTTCATCGTCGCTGGGTCAAAATCCTGAACTCCCTACCTAACAGCACTGTGGGAAAACCTTTACCTCACGGACTGCAGTGGTTCAACAAGGCGGCTCACCACCACCTTCTCAAGGATAATTAGGCATGGGCAATAAATGCTGGCCTAGCCTGCGATGGCCACATCCCATGAACAAATAAAAAAACCCAGAAAGTTCAGGGAGGGTTGTAGGCTAGAGGAAGTTACAGAGATAGGAAGGGATGAAAGGAATCTAAACACGAGGATGAGAATTTTAAGTTTGAGATGTTGAGGGACTGGGAGCCAATATCAGTCAGTGAGCATAGGGGTGATGGGTGAGCAGGACTTGGTGTGGGATTGGATACATGCAGCAGAGCTTTGGACAGTTGGGCTTTATGGAGGTTGGAAATTGGAAGACAATCAAGGAGAGAAATGGAGTAATTGAGTCTGACGGTGACAGAGGCATGCATGAGGATTTCAGCGGCGGATAGGCTGAAGTCGGGTGGACGCAGGTGATCTTAAAAAGATGTCAGTAGGTGTTCTTTGTGATAGATGGGACATAGCGTTGGAACCTCAGCTCAGGATCAACCAGGACACCAAGATTGTGTACAGTCTGGTTTATTTTGAGAAAGTTGTTGGGAGGGTAATGGAGTTAGTGGAGAATGTGGCAGGGCCGAAGGAGGTAGCTTTGGTATTCCCGAAATTAGCTGGAGCAAGTTAAGACTCATCCAAGACTGGATGTTGGACAAGAAATCTGACAGCACAGAGATAGTGAAGGGTTGAGAGAGGTGGAGGAAGAAAGGTAGAGCTGGATGCTATCAGCATGCATGTGGATTCTGACCATATTGCTTTGGATGATGCCGTCATGGGGCAGCATCTAAATGAGGAAGACGAGGTAGCCAAGAATGGATCCTTGGGGTCTCCAGAGCAAATGGTGCAGGAATCAGAAGAGTTAAGAGTGGAACAAAGGGAAGGCAGATCCACGGAGGTTTACGACTGAAGAGAAATGTTGAAGGAGGATGGTATGGTCGCAGGCTGCAGAGAGGTCAAGGAGAGCAAGGATGAATAATGCACAAAAATACTCAAGGCAACCATTTAAAAAAAAATGTTACTCTCTATCCATACTTCCCATTATTTTTTTACACCACTTCCTTATTTTTAAAGTTCCTTCTTCTATCTTTATTTTTAACTTTCTAGTTTTAGTATTCTTCACTTTTTTTCTCTCTTAAGGACAGTTACTGTTTGCAGCCTCTCTGTTCTGCCTGACCTGAATCTCTCCTAACCTCTGAACCCAGCTGAGATCCCAGCCTGTTCACCCTCTCTGCTTTTGTAAACTCAAATTTACCTCTCTTCTGAGCACTCATGGAGCTGAGACTGGGAAATTAAATGTAAGGAGTAAAGAAAAAGAAAGACATACATTTATATAATGCCTTATCACATCTCAAAGCACTTCACATACAATGTTTTACTTTGAAGTTCAGCGACTGTTATGTAGGCTGTGTGAATTTTAATAGCAGATTAGAAGTAGATTCAGAAGAGAACACAGAGAGACACTCAAAGGTGTAAAAGATCAGAAGAAATAAAGCAAGTCAACTGCAAAAGTGGAAAAAACACAAAACAAAGAAGAATGAAGTGTGTGACAGGTATATAGAAAGAAAGGAACAGGGAAAAAGACAAACAGATGCAGAGGCACAGATACAGAAACTGTATGACAGACACGCACACACAAGAGAGAAACATACTGAAAATAGAGGAGACAAAGGGAACAACAGATTTAAGGAAGAGGAAAACAGAAAGAGAAAGATTCAGAGACAGGTAGATTCAGAGAAGACAGAAAAAGTAGTCTATATTTTCCTCTTGACATTATAAATGGGTTAATGTCAGCAATAAAATAGCATCTATTGGAAAATCTAGGCTTGTGGCAGACAGAGCTTAACGCTCATTTCAGGTCCCTTTGGATTGCGTCTGACCGCAGCATGCGCCGTGCATGCTGCACTCAGTTTTCTCGGCCTTGAAGCAGCCAAACCAGCAGTCCATAAAGGGACTGCTAGAGGCTGTTCCAAAAATGAAAGTAAAAACTTTTTGACTTACATGAAAGTGGAGCTAGGTGTAGCAGGAGAGCTCCTCCTAGCTCCACATTGCAATTGCGGGCTGCTGCTGACCACCGCTCGTCCCCTCCCGATCTCTTCCCCTACAGACTTATCGTGGGTCCGATGCCGACGTCCCCAATGGCCAATCTTCAACCTTGTAAGCCTCTTGGGATGTGACTAGTGCCCCTAGCAGCTGGTCGCGTTATGATGAAGCACGAGGATCAATTTTGTGTGGTCCGTTTGCGCATCATTACCAAGTTTGGGCACAATCCAATTTCTACCTCAGAGAGACAAAAGCAATTATGGCAGAAATGGGGTGGTAGTGCCCTGAAAATGTTGGGACATGACCAACCACCCCATTGCCACTGTCACTGCAGCAATGTTCACTGGGGCCTACTACGAGACAGCCGGAGCGGCCTCTGGAGTCAGGTGGCAGGCCCATTTAAAGTGGAAATCGGGGTTCTATGATGTCACTAGAACCCTGATTGTAATTTTTGGACTGAACGGCAGGAGCGCACACCACGCATGCACCGTCCACTATCATTTGGCGGCCTGACCTGAAAGGCACCTCGAAGGTAAATTCCTCTTTCTCTTTGTGGGACTGGGAGGAGAAGGAGTTCTCCTCCAGGCTGCACAAATACAGCCCGGGCTGCTGCTGCTCTGGTTTCCCCCCTCTCCAAACATCAAGGTTTCCCCAATGAACCTACCTCCTTCTGCCCGCAGGCCGGTTGGGCTGCCCGATATTGCGGCGGCGCAGAGCTGGTGGGCTGCCCCGGGGTGATCAAACTCTGCCTACAGCCCGCCGCCCTAATGCAAATGAGACCTGGGCCTCAAAATGGACCCAGCCTCCAGCTGCGTGTACCAGCCGGCGAGTTCCACTGGCCAGCTGCTGGAAATCCGCTCGGGGGGAAAATTCACCCCTTAGAAAGGGAGTCAAGTGGAGGAGACAGTTATATAAAGAGAGTGAAAGGGAGAGAGAGAGAGAGACACACACATACAAGTTTTATTTTTTTTGTCTATAACCTGCATTATGTAAATGAATAAGCTTACAAAAAAAGTCACGTTGAAACTTGCAAAGTTCTTAAAATTGACATTAGTCCAGTAAGAAAATAAAATTTTCCCTGCGGGATTTTCTAATAGAAATAATTGCACTTAGAGTGCTTGTGATTTATTACAGTAGTTATAGTTGCATGCACAGCTGTGTGATTGGTAAGACACATATTCATTCACCCATTTCCCTTATGTCAGGTTCCTGTGCTTAGCTGTTGCATCACAAAGAGGTGCATATCCAATAAGGGAGGAGGGGAAGTTAGAGAAAAGGCTCCCTCAGAGATTTGGGAGAAAGTTGTTTGGTTCGTCCTTCAACCAAGGAATGTTGTGTGGCATGGGGAGACTTAAATATATTATGTTTTTATACTGGAAACAATGGAACAATCTTATCTGTATTTCTTTTCTCACAAAGAAATGTTAATAAATTATAAGACATTTACCATTGGTAAGAATTTTCTGTTGCACAATTTCTTTCCAGTTTGTAAATGCAATAGAATATTTCACAAACTGTTAACTGCTTCAAAGTAGTATTCCTTTTAACTGGCTGCAGTTCACTAGATTGTAAAAATGCAACAGAGAAAACAAATGACTAATTTGGGTTGTAAACATGATATACATCGAATGAAGAAACAAATGTATTCATTAACAGGGAGTCACAATTTAATTTTGCCCTCACTGAGGTGAGTGACGCTAGTATTGAGGAACAGAAAACTGCTCTAAACCGGCCTCAAAAATGTACTCAGATGATATGCCCAACATAATTTTTTCTATTTCAACTTTGGAAATTCCAAACATTAATTGATAAAAATTCCTCAATTTATAGTTGTCGAGACAGAAGCTGTTTGTACGTTTTGCGAGCCCTGCTTGTGCTGTTGATTTCTGGAAGTGAGGGACTTGTACAGACTTCTGCATACCAAATGTGAAACTGCTGAGGCTCGCAAAGAACAGCAGCCAAAGACATGTGGTGGTCTTCCTGGCCACTGGTCTTAGTGAGTCCTGCAGTTTTACATTTGATTTGCAGGCAGCTGTGCAAATTCCTAACTTCCAGGACCTGGTGACAGTAAAGAAAGAAGGAACATGCATTTATATGTAAGGAATCTTACAACACCAGGTTATAGTCCAACTGTTTTATTTGAAAATCACCAGCTTTCGGAGGCTTTCTCCTTCGTCAGGTGAGCGAGTGTGGGATTCCTTGGAAGGTTACCGCATTTATAGTCAAAGAACAATACCTGGTGATTACAGATAATCTTTCCAACTGCCCGTTGTCAAGGCAGTCAAAGTGTTCAGACAGAGTGATGTTACCTACAGGACCACCGAATACACAAACGGCCAGAACACAAGACAGACAGAGAGAGAGAGAGAGAGAAACATCCGAATGGAAGAGAAAGACAGAGAATGACCCGTTGTGTTAAAAACAGATAACTTTTTTTCGCTGGTGGGGTTACGTGTAGCGTGACATGAACCCAAGATCCCGGTTGAGGCCGTCCTCATGGGTGTGGAACTTGGCTATCAATTTCTGCTCGACGATTTTGCGTTGTCGTGTGTCTCGAAGGCCGCCTTGGAGAACGCTTACCCGAAGATCGGTGGCTGAATGTCCTTGACTGCTGAAGTGTTCCCCGACTGGGAGGGAACCCTCCTGTCTGGCGATTGTTGCGCGGTGTCCGTTCATCCGTTGTCGCAGTGTCTGCATGGTCTCGCCAATGTACCATGCTCCGGGGCATCCTTTCCTGCAACGTATGAGGTAGACAACGTTGGCCGAGTCACAGGAGTATGAACCATGTACCTGGTGGGTGGTGTCCTCTCATGTGATGGTGGTGTCTGTGTCGATGATCTGGCATGTCTTGCAGAGGTTGCCGTGGCAGGGTTGTGTGGTGTCGTGGACGCTGTTCTCCTGAAAGCTGGGTAATTTGCTGCGAACGATGGTCTGTTTGGTCTGGAGAAAGCCTCCGAAAGCTTGTGATTTTCAAATGAAACAGTTGGACTATAACCTGGTGTTGTAAGATTCCTTACATTTGTCAACCCCAGTCCATCACCAGCATCTCCACATCATGCATTTATATAGCACCTTTCACACCCTCAATGTGTTGCAAAGTACTTCACAGCCAATGAATTATTTTTAAAGTGTAGTCACTGTAATTTAATAGACAAGTGCTAATTTTTGTTCAACAACATCTCAAACAGTAATGAGGTGAATGACCAGTTGATCTGTTTCAGTGGTGTGGATTGAGGATAAATGTTGACCAGGGCACTGGGAAAACTTGCTGCTCTTTTTTGAAAAATTCCCATGGGGTTTTTTTTACATCCACCCAAACAGGCAGACAGGTCGTGGCTTAATGTCTCATCTGAAAGATGATGATTAGTGTGGGTCTTGCATAATGTAACTTTGCTTCTAACCTGATCTAGAAGTGATTGATGCTGACACTGGGTGACAAAACAAAAGTGTTCTATTCCCTAGCCCTGAAATTTCTCACCTTGATGAGCTAAATATTAGCTAAATATTTTTTATTTATGGAGTTTCAAAATTGTACACAGTATATATAATGCACCAGTAAAAGTAAGTGTAGAAATGTGCAAATTGTAGAATAATCTTTTGTTCTGAAGGAGTGTGCATACCAACTGAATTATTTCCAGTTATATGTTGGCTGTAGCAGGCATACATCATGACCTGGAGGCACCAAAGGACACCTGGACAGCCCATTTGTTACTCTGCAAGCCAACACCACAAACATAAGAGGCCTCCATGCTGTTCCCTGAGCCCATGCTGAGCTACTGGGGGAAATTTCCTTTAGTGACAGGTGTGCAGGTAGGATTTATTACCTGCTGTAAATTCGACTGCCATTCTAAATAAGCTAAAAAAATTTTTGCCCCTACCAATAGTAAATAATTAGTTACGAACACAAATCCTGGGTCTAAAGGAAATACAGCTTTTCTGCATCTTACAGATTCACAACTTTCCTAATGTTATCACTTTTAACTGATTGAGAAATATTGAAACAATTTTGTACAGAATTAAAGATAGTTTTTAATTTATTCACAAATTATTGAAATTGTCTATTGGTCTGCACATTATTCTGATTTTATTTTATGTTCAATGACAGTGAGTTTTTTCACAGAATACTATTTAATACAAATCATGGTACAAATGTAGATCCCTTCAGTGCTCAAATTGTTAATAAATTAATGATGGAATTGACTGGAAACTTGCAGATCGATACTAGGAGCATTTTAATGCTTGCAAGTAGAATTAAAACCCTGCCAGAGTTGAACTTACTTGAAATAAACAGCAAGAGGCATATAGAATTATTTTTAAAAATCACTGACGGAGCACTTCATAGAAATAGTTTTTTGGCATATAGGTTTTTCCCCCTTATACAAAAATTTAACAATGACTGCTTCTCCGGGGTTATTTGATTTTTATTTCTAGTTATCGTTTACATTTTAAAAATTTCATTCAGGCTATAACTGCTTATTCCAAAATATTTACAAAACCTGGCACTGAAGATAAATTGGCTTATCAGATTTTACTGAGAAATTTAAAATCGTTCAGTTACCTATGTAGTCCACTTTTAACTATGAGTAAAACCTGGTCCTCTTGGAATAGGAGGAGGAGGGTTCAATGAATCATCTTCCTCAGGGACAGGTTCAACAGCTGACAGTGATTTGTAATACTCATCCTCAATGTCCAGCACTTTGATTTGGCTGTGATAAAGAAGGGAAAAGGTACAATCACAAGTGACTTACCAGCATACATAACATAGCTTTTCACATGTAAAAGTACTTTCTATTAAAATGTCAATCACATCATTTTAAACAAAATAAAAGATTTGTTTTGTAGAGAGTCTATAATCTAATTTATAGAAGTATAAAAAATACAGAAATATATAACACAATAGTCTGCTCTATTTACAGTTGGAAAGAACTAAAAGAGTATCTGTTTACCCAAGTTTTCTTGGCTTTCTTTTGCTCCCTTGGTATTCTAGGATTCCCTGTGGAGAGGGCCAAGAACACACAGTCAACAGCAGAGCAGCAAGTCGTTAATTTTTAATTCAAAGTGATTTTGTGTTGAATGCAAGCAGATGCTGATAATATCAGAAGTCACAGCATAATTTTTTTGATCAAAGAGCTCAAGTGAGCCTGATGAAGCATGCATCTTGCTTGGCTTTGATAAACCACATCAATTATTCACCATGACGGCAGACATCCTGACATGAAAGCAACAGATAAGAGCATAAGCACATGTTCACCAAGACAGACAGAAGAAGAGCATGGGGGTGGGGCTGGAGAGGTTGGGGCAGGTATTTATAATGGTATTATCATCTGGACCCAAAGTCAGCAAAAGAGCTTTATTGCTACTTTGAACTCACATTTAACTGGTTATAATACTGGCTGTCCTCAGGGCTGCTCAGCATTTTGGGTTGTTGCGTTCGTCGACGAGGTGTTCTCAACTGTCTTTGTTCTGTCTCCTTTCCTGAACCTAAAACATTAAATCACAATGTTAACCTTCCAATAATGCAAAGCCATTTCCACTTGTCTACTGCTAATTTCTTCATATATTTTCCTGTCCTCCACAGCTCATTATTCATTTAAGTCCCCACTGTTAACACTTCTGCAATGCTAAACAAGAATAGCAGCATGGTTCCCAAGACAAATGTTTAAAGATTTTGAGCACAAAGCTAAACATTTTCCGTATTTCTATCGCAAAATGTTAATTGCAGCTGAATGCAGACTTTCAATTCCTTGCTTCCATTTTTGTGTTATTTTCTTTCTTCTTTGGTCCCCATCCGCATATTCTTTGCCGGTTGTATCCAGGTCTCTGTAACTAGCTACTAGGGCTGCGTACAGCAGATAACTCGAACCCTGAGTTTCTTTCCCTCCACTCAGGAAATGTCAACCTCTGCTCCATACTTTGATTAACAGTGTATTTACTTTACCATGCTGCCACTGCAGTAGTAAAGTGAACAAGCTGGCATCAGTGCTGATTCTGAAAGTACAAGACCCAGCAAAACAGGCATCTTCCCAGGTGACAACAAAATCATTGCTGTCAAAAGTGGAAACAGACATGTTTTATGGCCGCTATAGGCTGAATGACTCAGCCCACCTATACAGGGACCAAAGTGGGTATACTCTAGGTCTGTGCATACCTTTCAAGCCATTCCTGGCACTATACGAGGAAGAGTAGGGGAGTTGTCCCCGGTGTCCTGTCCAATATTTATCCCCCTCAACCAACATCCATAAAACAGATTAGCTGATCATTTCTGATTGTGCAACCTTGCTGTCTGCAAATTTGGCTGTTGCATTTCCTACATTACAACAGTGACTACACTTCAAAAGTAATTCATTGGCCGTGACGTGCTTTGAGGTCGTGAAAGGCACAATAGAAATCCAACTTTTTTTTTCTTTTTGCTTTCTTTCTTTATATATATATATGAGTGGCATCCATAACATAGTATCCTGAGACACAATCACAAAATGTTTTCTTTAAGCGATCCTGAAATATAGAGACAGAAAGTGGCAAGGCCATGAAAGGATTTAAACAAGAGGATGAGAATTTTAAATTAGAGGCATTGGGGGATCCGGGAACTAATGTAGGTCGGCAAGGACTGGAGTAATGGGTGAGCAGGACTTGTTGTGGGATAGGATACAGGCAACAGAGTTTTAGGTAAGCTGAAGTATAAAGATGTGGACGATGGGAGGTCGGCCAAGAGAGCATTGGAATGAGGTCACAAATGGGTACTTACAATTATTTTCATCAAATACTATTTTAATTAGCATAAGACCTTTAAATCTATTTTAACCAGCATAAGACCATTAAAAACCATTGTGAGACAGGTTAGTTTTACCCTACTGATGATGTGTTGTTGCAATAGTAATCCTGCTCAGTACGAGAGGAACTGCAGGTTCAGATTTGCTGTATTTTTTTGTGTCAACTTGGTGTCTGATATGTGTGGAAACCCAGCAACTTGCTTAAAAGTCTCCAAACCAAGTTACTGAGAAATCCACAAAAAGTAGAGTTTTTATTGATGCAATATGCAATGCAGAAATCTGTCCCATAGGGTCATGCCCCACTTACTTAACTTCAGAGAGTTTAGCTGTATGCTGGCAACAGCCAAGGCTTAAGTACGCAGGGTTACTGTTGGAGTTTAACCAGCTGAAACTGCACAGTTTACCAGCACAGAACACTCGCAAATTTCCCAATGTTTGTCCAGCCAGGACTTCCTTACCAGTTAAAGCACGGGCATGAAGAGTTATCTGGAGCCAAGGGGGAATAATCCTAGTTCCTAGCGACAGTTATGTACCTACACATCCCATTAATGAGCCTAGCTGGCTGGTCAATCACCAACAGTGCCGGAAGTACTTCAGTCTTGCCTGGCCCTGGTATCGGATTATTGAGTCTGGCACAGAGCGTTGGTTCAGTTCCATTGCCAAGCATATAAGGCTTTGCTTAGCTCCCCGCACCACCAAGGATGCCTGTTATAAACTGATCACCTACACTGGATTCCGAATGTAAATATTAAACAGAATTCACTCCCCTGATATAGTTTATTTTAGCATACACAGTTCCTTAAAGAAGTAGCTAGGACAAGTGAATAAAAATGTAGAATTATAGTTATAGACTTAGGAGTAAGTGTGTTTAAATAATTAGTATAATTATAATATGTTTACAAAGCTTGGCTCAGTTTCTTTTTGACCTCAGGGTGTGATTTGAGTTGCACTTTTGTTATAGCCTGGATAATACTGCTATTTTCAGCAAGATGTAAAAAAACTACAGTTGCCATCAGTTTTGTTTAAAGACAGCATACTAACTATGCTAGCATTGATAATTCATTTTTGCACTGACTTGTCCTTAAACATAATAGCAGGTAGTTTGATTTCGCTAAAGAACATTTACAATGACAAGAACCTACAATATCAGTTTGCAGTCTTGGCTGATATTGCTTGGAGAATATGCTGTGTGTGGAAGAAAAGAATCATGCATAATCTATTTGGTAGCATTAAGAAATTATTTAGCCCCGAAATTCCTATCATTTCTTAGCATGGAAATTGCACAATCTACATGGGGAGAGGAATTTAAGGCGGAACCCAGTTCCATTGATTATCTGCCCCTTTCTGATCCCAATGCAGAATTATGATTAAAGTTGTTGGTAATGGTCAAAGTTGTTTTACAGCAATTACTCCTTCCTCCCCCTCCTTCCCCCCCACCCCCAAAGCAGCTGTCTGGGTAGTGCTGAAAATGCTGTAAGCAGCCACCCCTTTTAAGCTGATGACCTGTCCCCAGGATTTGAGATTGGGTCAGTGCTTGGGCAGACTGGCAGGCAGAGGATGCGTCCTGCTGCAACGCCAGTGATGCAGTGGCCGCGGGGAATTTCCAAGCTTTTATGAATATTTGGTGTGTAATTAGAAACATAGGTGAGGGGGAGGAGGAGGACGGAGTAATTGCCGTACAACAACTTTAACTGTAGTCAAAATACCATTTCCCAATGGCAATCAGTCTGAGAGGGATCAATTTCATTTGGAAAACCGCAACTAAATCACGGATAAGTTCAGGATAAACGGTTTGTTGCTTGACCAGATCGACTTGCCCCTCTGTCCAACAAAGCAGCACGTTGATGCTTCAAAATTCCACCCCCCCCATTCCTCCCACCATGCCCCCATTTCCCCCCTCCTCCCCCCATCCATACCCCCAAGTAACTGTCTGGGTAGTGCTGAAAATGTAGTAAGCAGCCACCCCTTTTATGTTAATAACCTGTCCCCAGGATTTGGGATTGAGTCAGCACTTGGGCAGATTGGCAGGCAGAGTATGCTAGTGATACAGTGCCAGTGATGCAGTGGCCGCGGGGAATTTCCAAGCTTTTATGAATATTTGGTGTGTAATTAGAAACATAGGTGAGGGGGAGGAGGAGGACGGAGTAATTGCCGTACAACAACTTTAACTGTAGTCAAAATACCATTTCCCAATGGCAATCAGTCTGAGAGGGATCAATTTCATTTGGAAAACCGCAACTAAATCACGGATAAGTTCAGGATAAACGGTTTGTTGCTTGACCAGATCGACTTGCCCCTCTGTCCAACAAAGCAGCACGTTGATGCTTCAAAATTCCACCCCCCCCATTCCTCCCACCATGCCCCCATTTCCCCCCTCCTCCCCCCATCCATACCCCCAAGTAACTGTCTGGGTAGTGCTGAAAATGTAGTAAGCAGCCACCCCTTTTATGTTAATAACCTGTCCCCAGGATTTGGGATTGAGTCAGCACTTGGGCAGATTGGCAGGCAGAGTATGCTAGTGATATTAAATTTAGTGTTAGTGTTATTAAATTTAAAACAGAAATAGACAGTTTCCTAGAAGTAAAGGGAATTAGGGGTTATGGGGAGCGGGCAGGAAATTGGACATGAAGCTGAGTTCGGATCGGTCAATGCCCTGTGGGTGGCGGAGAGGGCCCAGGGGCTATGTGGCCGGGTCCTGCTCCGACTTCTTGTGTTCTTTAGATTTGTGGTTGGGATCAGATCAGCCATGATCTTATTGAATGGCGGAGCAGGCTCGAGGGGCCGATTGGCCTACTCCTGCTCCAATTTCTTATGTTCTTATGTTCTTATACAGTGCCAGTGATGCAGTGGCTGCGGGGAATTTGCAAGCTTTTATGAATATTTGGCTTGTAATTAGGAGCATAGGTGAGGTTTAAGTATCAGTGATAATAATGTGATCACATTTCACATAACAAGAATTGGAGAGGTTATTAAAATCCAAACCAAACTGCCAAATTTTAAGAGGACCAACTTTAAGTGCATGAGAAGTCTTGTCAGAATGGGCCTGGAAGGTTTGAATATGGCGAGGAGAGAGGAGGAACTGTGGAGTTCCTTCAAGAAGGTGATTTTGAATGCAATGGACCAATGTGTACCCATGTAAAGCAAAGGTACCAAGCACTCCTGTCTGGTTGAATAGGACTACCTCGTAACTCATAAAGAAGAAAAAAAACATTAAAGGCCATGAAGGAAAATGGCACAGAATTAAGACCAGATTCAATACCAACAGGCATCCCTGGAAGAACATCAAAATGGCAAAGAAAAGTTTTGAATTGAATATGGCAAGAGAAATGAAGGACAGTAATAAAAAAATTGTTAGTTACAAAGAGAAAAAGAAAAACGAGAGATGGAGTGGGGCCACTGAAAGTGGGATCGAGTGAGGGCATGACAACTGATGCTACACAGGCTGCAAAAGCGCTAAACAGGTTTTCTGCCTCAGTTTTTACCAAGGCGGAGAGAGGTAACCTACAGAGGGAACTAGAGGGTGTTGCATAGGTTGCATCGGCAACCATACTACCAGCATGGTTGCCGAGCAGCTGTACAAACTTAAGGTGAATAAATCTCAGGGGCCGGATAAGATGCATCCGAGGATCCTTAAGCAAATCTTCCAGAAATTACTGAATACTGGAGAGGTGCTGGGGACTGGATCAAGGCAGATATTACTCCTATTTTTAAAAAAGGTAGCAAAAGTGACCCAGGAAACTACAAATTAGTGAGTTTAATGTCCATTGTGGGAAAAGTTATGGAAACTCTTGTTAAAGATCATGGAGCATCTGAATAGTAATAAAATCATAAAAGATAGTCAATTATGGGTTCATGAAGGGGAGGCTTTGTCAATCTTATTTACTGATTTTCTTTGAGGGAGTGACAAAGGAACTTGATCGGGGTAAGGTAGTGGATGTGGTGTACTTGGATTTCAGTAAGGTCTTTGATACAGTTACTCTGGAAAGGCTGATACTGAAAATAAAGAAAGCTGGAATTGATGGAAATATTTTACAATGGATACGTAATTGGTTGACCAATGGAATCCAAAGGGTGGTAGTACAGGGATTGCCATCAGCCTGGGAGAATGTTAACAGTGGGGTCTGTTTTGGGACCTCTTTTGTTCACTATCTTTATAAATGATCTGGAGCTAGGAGTCATAAGCACAGTGGCTAAATTTGCAAATGATACAAAACTAATGGAAGTGGTAGTCTGCAAAGCTGAACAGGATAAGCTATAGGAGGATTTAAATATACTTGGGAATTGGGCAGACAGGTGGCAGATGAAATCCAAGTAGAGAAATGCAAAGTGCTTCACATGGGGCCAAAAAATCTAGGAAGGGACTATTAGTTAAATGGAAAGAAAATATGCTTGGAGAATGAAAGAGATCTAGGCGTCCTGATTGATAATTGGAACTATTGCAACAATGCTTGGTGCCAGTGAGTTATGCAAATTAGATGTTGGAATGTATTAAACGGTCAATATTGAGCCGAAATAGTGAGGCAATACTATTCAGCAATTCAGTAACTTCCCCACAGTTGATGTTAAACTGACAGATCTGTGGTTACCTGATTTCTCCCGCCCTTCCTAAATAATGGAGTGATATTTGCAATTTTCCAATCCATAGGCACAATTTCTTAATCTAGAGAGCTTTGCAAAATTATGACTAAAGCATCTCCAATTTCTAACGCTATTTGGTTGATTCCATCAGTCTTAAGTCCCACCATCTTCTCCATTACTAATTTCTTACTTATACTAAATCCACTAAGTTCCTTCCCTTAATTTATTTTTAGGTTCCTTTGTACTGCTGGTAATTTGTCTTCCTCTACTGCTAAAATGAATGCTAAGTACTCATTTAACAAGTCTGTCCTTTCCTTATTGTCCACTATAGTCTCACCTGCATCTATCTTTAATGGGCCCACATTTCCTTTTACCACTCTCTTTCTCTTAATACATTTATAAAAACTTTTGCTGTTAGCTTTGGTATCACTTGCAATTTTTTTTCATATTCCCTTTTTGCATCTCATTACTTTCTCTCTATCCCCTTGTTGCTTTTTATCGCTCTCCCAGTCCACTTTTCCTCGTATTTGTGGAAGCTTTTTCTTTTAGCTTGATAATGTCTCTTAACTAAGTTTTGTGAAGCAACGATAATCTCCTGTTTACATAAGAACATAAGAAATAGGAATAGGAGTAGGGCATATGGCCCCTTGCACCTGCTCCGCCATTCAGTAAGATTATGGCTGATCTTCGACCTCAACTCCACTTCCCAGGCCGATCCCCATATCCCTTGATTCCCTTAGAGTCCAAAACTCTATCTATCTCAGCCTTGAATATACTCAACAAGATTGAACTGCATATAGCATTAGTAGAATTTGTAGGGGTGACCTCAGGCATACAAGTGGTTAGCAAAGATACAGCTTGATTCAGGAATGCTCCTATTGATGATGATGATTCCAAGATGTGACGATAGCTGGTTTTGAAATGTTTAGAGATGCACGGTGGACAGCAGTCGGAGATATGCAGCAGTGCAATGGTCTCTGCAAATAGAGCTCAGTAGGCCCCATTAGCACTTGACCTCCACAACAAAATGCATGCAGAAGTACAGAAACAAGCTCTTCTGATGTCACAAGTTCTTGGCAGAACTCAACTTTGAGCAAATGACACGAAAAGCACCCCAGAGCATGCAAGCTTCCTCAGCCAGAATAGGACAGGCTGTTCTTGGCACACAAGCAAAATGATCAGGGTCAGTGACATGTAGAGGTAGAAGGCCAGCAGAATTATAAGCAACTCTTTGGAAGACCTCTCATCTACTGCTTCCTATAGAATAAAATTTAGGAGTATTATAGAAGAAAGAATACAGTGCAGTAGATGTAGCACAAGGAAACATAATAGTTGGGCACCACGTTAAACATATGGTACATGCACACTCTTACATTAATGAAACCAAATGCTCAGCAGCATAAAAATTGCAGGATATACCTTTTAGTTAAAAAAAATGTTTTGTACATAACAATGCTGTCCCACCAGAGAATAGCTGGCCAACTTTAGTTAAAATGTTGCAGAATTCTGTCCCCCTCTTTTTGCATGAATGGTACGAGCAGCCCTCAAACGAAAAAATTGTCCTGAGTGCCCGTTGCACCTTTGGACGCTAGCTGATGTACTCCAGACGATTCATGTTCCCAGGGCTTGGATTGCTGCAGGGCATCTTTGGTGAGTATTGGTGTGCCTTTTCCAATGGCAATATTGTGCAAAATGTAACATAATGCTGTTATGTTGCCAACTCACTCCAGGTCATAGTGGAATGTATAACCACCATGATTCAAACATCGAAATACACGTTGGTATAAGCCCTTTATTGAGGGGCCTGGAGGTTCTGCATAGGCCACCTCAGTGCCAAGAGACTCATATTGAAACACGTACACAGTTTAGGTTTTCATTAAATTTATGGCTGCACTACAGTTGTGCGTGCAAACATAGGGATAAATTTTCACTTTCGGCGGTAGTGGATGGGCTTCCCATTATCCATCCCACATGATTTTCCTTTCCAGTGACTTCAATTGAAAGGAAAATTGGGCGGCGTGTATAACAGGCGGAGGATCTGCTACCGCCAGGTTTTGTGCCCTTTCCGAAAGTGAAAATCTACCTCATTATTTTTTCAAATAAATTGGAAGTGTTTTGAATGGGAGCCATTTGAGTTGACACAGGGGAGGGTCTGTAGATGATATATTTATGGAGGGAAGAAGGAAGATGTATATAAGACTGTTATCACCCTGGTCAGATGTGGAAGTCAAGAGAAGACCTTCCGTTTGAGAGTAGCATGAATGTCTCTTTCAGCCGGCAATACCTTCTTCTCTGCACCCTCTTTAGGTTGCTGCTGCCATTCTGGCTGATCCCCCTGCTACCCTTGAGTGTCCTCCTGCAAACTTACAGAACAGGCAGAACAAATCTCGCTCCTTTAGACTCCAGCTGAACTGTATTGCAGAACAAGCCCAGACCGATCCAAGCATTGAAGCGCATCTTCAACATTCCAATTATGTGCCTGATGATGACTTTGGTGAATGAATGGGTCTTCTTATAGCTGGTTCAGCGGTGTCCTGGGAAAATGTTCAGGTGTCTTTAGTCATGACATAGAGGGTAGTCTTGACCTTCAGGAGTCTCCCAGAGACTTGCCTTTCAGCCTCAAAGAGTGCTGGCACATTAGACTGTTATAAAATGAAGACATCGCGGCAGCTCTCAGGAAAGTGAGCATTCACTTGTCTGATGTGGTGCTGTTGGTTCAACACGAGCTGGCTATTCAAAGAATGGAATCCTTTCCTCTTAACATAGATGGTGGTGATTAATCAAGGGAGCACATAAGGCCACATGGTTGAAAATCTATGATCTTCGGGAATCCTATCACTTTGTAAAATTGCAGTGCCTTTTCATGCTGCCACTAATTATCCATGGGGTAGTGGATGAAATGCCTAGCTCCAGCAAACAATGCATCTCTGACTTGCTTAACACATCTGTGCACAGTTGATTGGCTAATGTTACTGATGTTGCCAGTGGCATCGTGGGATGACCACATAGCATTAAAGTGTTTGTTACTTTTACAGCTACAGGCAGTGCAATACTTAAGGTGGATGTGGTTGCAGGTTGGGTTGTAACATGTGGCATAGCTCATTTCTGGCTTCACTGCTCAAGCATAACTTCTCCAAGCACTGCTCCTGGGACAAATGGAAGTAGGAGTGCCTCTAGTGTGGGGATATTGATAAGTGGGTACCATGAACCTCCAATGATGTTGAATTTGCCTGCCTTCCCTCCTTTACTTTATTTGGAGGAAAAGAGGTAGAGCAGAGACATAGGGGAATCCCTGTTGGGAAAAGCACTGTGGGGACTTTTGAATTGAACTGGAGGGGGGGTGGAATGGGAGCCCACAGCAAACAGCACAAAGGTAGATGGTTAAGCAGTTGTCAGCAGTGAAAAAAAGAAAAAAAAAGACTAAAATCAGCTGAGGGTCAAGACTACCCTCTATGTCATGACTGAAGACACCTGAACATTTTCCCAGGACACCGCTGAACCAGAAATAAGCTTTGTGTGAATCCCTAGAAAGTACCAGTCAAGCCCTTCAAATCTACTTTTGCTTTCTCTGTAGCATCTACCAATCTTAGATGCTCATTTAACATGGATATAATTGGTGCTGAATGTAAATGAGGTGCCAATGACATTATATGGGACACATATTGTCAACAAATTATTACTACCTCGTTTAAATATGTCCACCCAGGCTAAAGTGGATGATTCCAATTATTGCTTGTCACAACAGGAGAAAATTGGACAGGCACTAAAGTGGGTGGGAATATGGTGTAAAGGATCACCATCTCATTTCCTGTCCTAACTGTCTGAATACCACCTGAAAATCATTCGGTATTCATAAGAAAATCTGGGCTATAGACTCCAAGCACAGGAGGACTCCTGCCTGCATTTACTTTAATTAAATTTATAGACCAATAGCTTTGTAGTTTATTGTAGATTGGCTGGTTTACACCATTGAATGTAACCAACAGAGGAAGAAACTCATGTCTGCAGGCTGCACTCCAGTAGTGTAAAAATGTCTTTTGACTAGTTCTGTAACCAATCTCCTGTGCTGCTCACCCCTTGAACACTGCCTGCTCACTCTGGTGCTTTAAAGTCAGCATCAACTGTGGGAAATTAAGGCCATGGGCAAACATAGTCAGTGGAGGCTTCATTAATATGTGCTTACTGTGATCCTATCGCTCAGATAGGACCCTAAGGCAATTTTAATGGCTTACTGGCTGCATCAACTGCGTTGGTCACTCCACCCAGTGAAACCTGCTGGACATCCAGTGGATGTCCCAAAAGCTAAGTGAAAGACATTTCTTTCCGGGGCCAGGAGAAGCAGGAAAGTCTGAGCCTCTGCCATGCCAGGTTCTCCTCCTTACCCACTCATCTTCTGAGCCCTCCCCTGCGATTTACCGGAGTGTCGGCGGGTGGCATCTGGGTTGTCTGTTCTTCGCCTGCCGGCAGCCAGCCACTTTCCTCTTTAAGCCTGTTCTGGGCAGGCAACTGGCCAGCGGGATGTTAATGAGGCCTGGCCGTTAAAATTGGGCAGAAGTTCGGCAGCTTCCTCCGGCTCTCCACCCAAGAGTTAAAATCTATGCTAGTAAATCAAGAGTAAGTTTGCATTCTTCCCATTTATTGCAGCTGTTTACACTAGTCAGTGTGCCCAGGAGCAACTGAAGAGCAAGGACTAAAGTTAAAGTTCCTTTTATTAAGTAAACATTAAATGGCTAATTTTATGGATATGTTTAATGATTTTAGTGCAAAATATTTCACGTTTTGTGTGTTTCTTATGTTAAAAATGTTATTCATATAATTACTGTCAGCTTGGGTCCATGGTAGCAATCTTGTGATAGCAAGCTTGCCTCTGAGTCAGCAGGTTGTGGGTCCATGCCTAACTCTAGGACGTGAACATATTCCATGCTGACACTCTTCTCGGGCGGCAGTGCAAAACGGGCGTTATCACATCGACTGCCTGTTATACGCCCCATCCAATATTCAGTTCCATTGCAGTCAATATCAGGTGGGGCGTATAACAGGCGGCTGATACAATAACGCCGCTTTTGTGCTACCGCCCGAGACTAATTTCTACTTCACTGTTTTTCGGATGAGATATTTGACTGATGCCCTTTCTGCCTCTTCAGGAGGACATGGAAGAAAGCATACGGGATACTTTCCTTTATTAGCCGAGGCCCAGAATATAAGAGCAGGGAGGTTATGCTAGAACTGAATAAAACAATAGTTAGGCCACAGCTAGAATACTGTGTACAGTTCTGGTCACCACATTTAGAGGAAAGATGTGATTGCACTAAAGAAGGTACAGAGGAGATTTACGAGGATGTTGCCAGGACTGGAGAATTTTAGCTATGAGGAAAGATTGGATAGGCTGGAGTTGTTTAATTTGGAACAGAGAAGGCTATGTGGAAATTTAATTGAGGTGTATAAAATTATGAAGGGCCTAGATAGAGTGGATAGGAAGGAACTACTTCCCTTATCAGAGAGGTCAATAACCAAGGGGCATAGATTTAAAGGAATTGGTAGAAGCATTAGAGGGGAGTTGAGGAGAACTTTTTTCACCCACAGAGGTGGGGGGGGCGTCTGGAACTCACTGCCTGAAAGGGTGGTAGAGGCAGAAACTCTCATTGCATTTACAAAGTACTTGGATATTCACTTGAAGTGCAGTAACCTACAAGGCTACAGACCAAGAACTGGAAAGTGGGATTAGGCTGGATAGCTCTTTTTTGGATGGCACAGACACAATGGGCTGAATGGCCTCCTTCTGTGCTGTGAATTTCTATGATTCTATGACACAATTTGAAGAAAAGCAGGTCATTCTCTTGACGTCCTAGCCAAAATACATTTCTCAACTAAAATAGATTAACTGGTCGATCTTATTTGCTGTTTGTGGAAACTTGCTGTGCACAAATTAGCTTTGCTTTCAAAGAGTGACTACATTTCAAAAGTAATTCATAGTTGTGAAACACTTTAGGATATTCTGAGGGCATGAAAATTGGTACATAAATGCAAGTTATTTCTTTCTTTTACATATTCATAAATCAATGGGGTTGATTTTTGTCTTCACTGCCAGGTGGGAACAATCGTTCACCTGAGGAAGGAGGTAGCCTCCGAAAGCTTGTGAATTTAAAATAAAATTGCTGGACTATAACTTGGTGTTGTAAAATTGTTTACAGGTGGGAACAAGGCTGTAATGCAATGAAAATTATGGCAAAGCACTTACAGCCCTGTTCCTGCTGTCACTCTGATCACAGCTATTTTAATGGGGGCTTTGAAATGGAAGTCCCAGCCACTTGGATCTCAGATAAGAAAGGATCATGTCTAATCACCCAACTTTCCACTCTCAATGGGCAGGATTTTAAAAGGGAAAAACGGGTGGGTGGGGGTGGGAGGGCATTGCAATTGCAAAAATTTCAGACCTGACCCCAACCGGTTTTCACCGGGGCGGGATGAGGGGTGGGCAACCAACCCACTCTCAGGAGGCGGGTTGGTCACTAAAACCTTTCAAGGAGACTGCGGAACTCCATTTTGAAAGGTTTTGTGATTTCAACCTCTGGAGGCCGGGATGGCCGGGATTCCCGGGCCTTCTCCTTCACGCCACGTGAGAGGAGGCGAGAAGACCCGAAACTGCAGGTAAGTGCCTTTCTGGCACAGCTTGTGGGCCCGGAAGGGCAGGAGTGCTTCCCCCAGGCCCAACAAGCGTATCTGCAGTGAGCCCCCCCAACGATCGCTACCCCCTCTCAACGATTGCCGACGCCCTCCCACCCACCCCCCCACAAAGATCGCGACCCCCCCAACAATCGCAGACCCCTACAATGACCTTCGATTCCAACCCCCCCCCCAACAATGACTGACCCTCCCCGGTCACAGACACCCGATCGCCCACCCCTTGACACCCGATGACTGCCCCCCGATGACTAATCCCCCCAAACCCGGTGAACCCTATGCCCATCCATTCCCTCCCCCATCCATACAATCTTACCTGAAGACTTACCTGAAGACATCCTCTTCCTTGCTCTGCTCCCGTCCAACTGAGGCCAACCTGTCAATCAGGCCAGCCAGTCGGACGGGAAACCGACACAAAAAAAATAAAAGACGTCCTTATGTCAAAATTGTAAGGATGTCTAGGAAACCAGTACTTCTGGGTTTCCCGACCGCGATTCAACCCACCCCCAGGTTAAAATCCTGGCCAACGTGTTTAGCAAGAATTTGTAATTAACTTTACAGCATGGTGCAGGATCTCAGATTGTTAGTGTTTTGGAAGCTGTAAAAATTGAAAACACTGGGGCTGAATTTCTTTGACTATCCTGGCAAACTGCCACCGTATCTCTGGCAAGAGTCTGGTGAATCAGTTCAGAAAATGGCCAGGACCTGTCTACACTGGATTCTGACCTAAACTTAAATTTCCCGATCAGCCTTGTAAGGAGCGGAACCCTCCAGAGAAGTGGCCTAGACCCCCAAAGATTAAATTGGAGTAGCAACTCCCTTGGTAGAGGGGTCGCTAACAGGTTTTTCAGTGGGAGGACAAGCACCTCCCTGAATGGCACGTGAGTGCTGGAGTTTCAGGCAGTATGGGACTGGTGAGTGCCTGATATATCCCGGTAGTAGAATGGGTGCCCGCCAGCCCCATGTAAATCACGTGTTCTCCCAATGACCCACTTGGGGTCAGTGCTGGATGGCATTGGTAGACATGATCCCAGGGTAACTGTGGATTTTTAATCCCAATATTTTTATATTAGCTATTTTCTGTCTCTGACTGAGGCTACAAATGTAAGTGTGTAAAATGACATATTGAATTTGATGTGTTGTTCCTCATTAAAAATAGCACATTTTAGTGTGTCAGCTGACCACAATTCAGATTAATTCAGCGGAATATTTGTGATTTAGTGTGGCCTGAAAAGACTCACTGAGGTGTTTGTATCTGTGCATCACTGTACTTATGACAGGTTGAAGTAATGTGTTAGGTAAGTAATTGGCTTGAAAAATAATTATGTAATCTAATGTTAATGAGCTGATAGCTCCTGGAGATAGGAGAGAGAATTAATCCAAATGTGGAAAAAGACAGGTCTTGGGGAGCAAAAGTGCTGAGACTGGAATGAGAGATGGAAAAGCCATTAAGTTAAGAAATGGAAAAGGACAGGGCTAGGGAAGGGAAATAAAATGAAATAGGAAAAGAGCTGAGATATAGAAAGTTCTGAACAGATGATGGAAAGAGGCAGAAGAGGGGATTGTAAGAGAAACACTGTTAAAGAAAACAAGAAAGAAGAGTGCAGAAAAAATGTATTTATCATTAAAGACAGAGAAAGGGACAAAGAGAGACTTGGAATGGAAGAGAGCAAGAATTTGTAAATAGAACCCACAGAAATAGGCATCACCAGTAATCAGTTTTAATTCAGTTTGTTTTAAAATAAAGTGAATACTTAAAAGTGCATCCATTGGGGTTTTATTTAAATTAGATAGATATAAAATTATAAACTCCAATAGATGAAAAAAGTCATTGCATCACAACAGTGGGTGTGAAATCCTGATGAATAACTTTCACATAGAAAAATTAGGTTTGAAAATCTGTATGGAGTTTAAAGGTATTATTATCTTTCTGCAGGAAAAAGATAGTAATGATTTAGTCATAATCTATGTAACAGGTTTCCAAATCCCCTAGAAATCAAAACTGTTGTTTGAAATACATAAAAGAACTGCCAAAAAAGGTCTTAAAAGTAGAAGCAAAAGCAATATTGATTTTTAAAAATCATGGTTTTTTGCATCACCTGATCTTTCCAACCACAGTTGGGCCACTAGGGGTTTGTTTATTCAGATGGAGTAGGCCTTTGGGCCAAAAAGCAGGGATTACAAGGAAAATTCATCAGTATTCCTCTTTGAAGTTCTAGTGGGCATGTGCAACACATGACCTGCAAAAGGCTTTTTGTACTTCAAGGGCTGCTTCTTGTTTATTGCCCTAAACAGAACCATTTGAAAGCACACAGACTGAAAAAATTCTTGAAGGAAGCAACACATTTTTAGGATGCTGATTCATTTCTTATGTCTTCATCTTGGAGCATTGTAGTCAAATGAATACACCCCCTCCCCTTCTCATATGAATTCAATTACTAATCATTCTATCTGAATTACAGACTTAAATGTTCATGAAATGCTGTTTCAGTATCTATGTGCAATAAACACTGCAAGACCAAATTAAATATATTAAACAGAATGAATCACGCTCATGCCAACGTACGGTAGACTTAATTTCTTCAAATTCAGCATGCTAACTTTAATGCTTATGAATTTCTAGATTAGTTAGAAAATTCTCTAAATTTGTTCTTTTATTGCAATGATACGACTCAGGAAATAAGTTGCAACTAATAGAATAGATAAGGGAGAACCAGTGGATGTGGTTTATTTGGATTTTCAGAACGCCTTTGATAAAGTCCCACGTAAGAGGTTAGTGTGCAAAATTAAAGCACATGGGATTGGTGATAATATACTGGCATGGATTGAAAATTGGTAAACAGACAGGAAACAGAGTAGGAATAAATGGGTCTTTTTCAGGGTGGCAGGCAGTGACTAGTGGGGTACCACAGGGATCAGTGCTTGGGCCCCCGCTATTCACAATATATATCAATGATTTAGATGAGGGAACCAAATGTAATATTTCCGAGTTTGCTGACGACACAAAACTAGGTGGGATCGTGAAATGTGAGGAGGATGCAAAGAGGCTTCAAGGCAATTTAGACAAGTTGAGTGAGTGGGCAAATACATGGCAGATGCAGTATAATATGGATAAATGTGAAGTTATCCACTTCAGAAGGAAAAACAGAAAGGCAGAGTATTATTTAAATGGTGATAGATTGGGAAATGTCGATGTACAAAGGGACCTGGGTGTCCTTGTACACCAGTCACAAAGCAAACATGCAGGTGCAGCAAGCAGTTAGGAAGGCAAATGGTATGTTGGCCTTCATTGCAAGAGGATTTGAGTACAGAAGCAAGGATGTCTTACTGCAGATATACAGGGCCTTGGTGAAACCACACCTGGAGTATTGTGTGCAGTTTTGGTCTCCTTACCTAAGAAAGGATATACTTGCCATAGAGGGAGTGCAGCGAAGGTTCACCAGACTGATTCCTGGGATGGCAGGACTATCGTATGAGGAGAGATTGGGTCGACTCGGCCTGTATTCACTCGAGTTTAGAAGAATGAGAGGCGATCTCATTGAAACATATAAAATTCTGACAGGGCTAGACAGACTGGATGCAGGGAGGATGTTTCCCCTGGCTGGGGGGTCCAGAATGAGGGGTCACAGTCTCAGGATATAGGGTAGGACATTTAGGACTGAGATGAGGAGAAATTTCTTCACTCAGAGGTTGGTGAACCTGTGGAATTCCGTACCACAGAAGGCTGTGGAGGCCAAGTCACTGAATATATTTAAGAAGGAGCTAGATACATTTCTAGACACAAAAGGCATTAAAGGGTATGGGGAGAGAGTGGGAATATGGTATTGAGATAGAGGATCAGCCATGATCATATTGAATAGCGGAGCAGGCTCGAAGGGCCAAATGGCCTACTCCTGCTCCTATTTTCTATGTTTCTATGTTAAGTTGTAAAGCCACTGACCAAAAATTGTGGATACTGGGGGCAATTCTAACCTAACCCGCCCATCGGGAAACTGACTGGGATCGGGTGCAATGTTGGTTTTTACACCCTGCCCGATTTTACTCTCCATTGAAGTCAATGGAGTATAATATTGGGCTGGGTGTAAAACAATCATTCCACCCGATGCCATGGATTTCCTGCCTGGCGAGTTAGGTTAAAATTACCCCCATAGAGGCTACTTGATGGTAAGTTGTTGAATATACAAGTTAAACTGAGTGATGGGGGCCAAATAATTCATAAATTGGGATGATTGCTGTAATCAATTCAATTTTAGTTTCATAGACATTGTAAACACAGAATGCTCCCCATATCTTATGTGAAGTGGCTTTCACCTCTGTCCAGAAGATTTTATAAATCTGACTGGTGGGAATTAAAAAGTTAGAAATGTCAATGTATCATAACTTGACATGGGATCATTTATATTTATAGCTCTATGATTTTTTTTTTGTATTCAAAGTATTAAAATAAAGTAAATAAATTTTACAGATTGAGCATGCAGTCCTAGGAGTAACTATTAATAATAATAAGTAGTAAGTAGTTCTTCTTGACCTGTTGATTTTAAAACATATTTATGTTTGCGCTGACAAAAAGTCAGGGAGATGGAAATTTAGCTTAGTCTCATGACATATGATGAATGTAAGGAAACTTACACCACCAGGTTATAGTCCAACAGTTTGATTTGAAAATCACAAGCTTTCGGAGGCTTTCTCCTTCATCAGCTGAAGTGTGAAGCAGTGGGCCCACCTTCAAGACGAAAGGGTTACAGTACCAGGACGATATTCACAATGCTATAGTCAAATGACGCACTATTATGAACAAGAGGCTGGGAAGGATGGAGAAACCTAACTCTAACATACACAATCTACTAAAGCAATAGCTGACTATGCTGTAAACCTATCATGGATGGAACTTCAGCCAACATGATGGCTGCAATGGAAATCCCAGTGATCCAGGGACTAAGCAACATAAGGGCATTGCTTCAAAATGCTTTGCCACACATGGGATCTACTATTTAGAGAGCTTTGCAGTCAAGGCTGGACAGTGGAAAGAGAAAGATTTATTTGATCTTATGGATGCACATTGACCTGTCTTTAGACAGATTGCTGACAGCCATAAGCAGCAGCTGAGCATCAGTGGCTTAAGTAGGGAGCTGGAGGGGCAGGACTCAGTGAGTAACCTTTCCCTGATTTTTTTCTTTATAGCCACATGTCTTTGAACATCCCACTTGAAGGCAGTGATCCTCCCAGGCAATTTTGAGGCACTCTGACCCAGATACTCTACCATCAGGAAATGCCAGTAAATAATGTTGTTTTGCCACATTATGTAAAATTCCCTTAACTGCAACAGGTGAAAATTTGACTTCCTCTAGTGTCTCACTCATCTTGTCCCTCCTGTGAAAAGCTTATGGCAGCCATGTTGGGGCAAAATGCCATGAGCTTTCATCTTGCTGGCTTTGCTGAATTATGTGGCCTGTTTACACCAGTTCTGTCCTAATTTACAGCCAACATGTGTTCAAGTTACTTCACTATTTGGAGACTGCAAGATAGCTATAATTTACTAGATCCACCTACCCAATAATAAAAAATTGCTTTTTTTGACACATTTGGGAAGCAGTTGCCTTTGTTTCAAACTCATTTGAGAAACAGCAAATCTAAGCCTACGCTGAATAATAAGCGTTGTTGCAAGAGGCACTGAATTTTTCAAATGGCAGTAGGCAAAATTAGTGACAGTCAAAAGCTCATTCCCCATCCCGGGGGTGATTGTTAAAGGGTAACAAAAAAGAGCACTTCGCCTGCTTACATTGTTAGAAGTTTAAGTCGAAGGATACATCTGCTATTTTCAATGGATTTGCAAATAGTTTGTAATTCTTCTGTCTGATCACTTGTACGAACATAGAAATGCCTAAAGACACAGTTGACAATATTTTAAGCCAAATGAACTATTATGCTGGAATTTGCAACAAACATGTAAGCACTCCAGATATTTTGGGTAGGGGATCAAGTACCTCATGGCTGATTTTAATTTTGGGTGCGCCTCGGGTGGGCAGTGCGCAGTGATTGCACTGCCTGCCGATGGCACCAGTGAGAGGCCCAAACCATTTTCATGGTCAGGCCTCATTTTAATTTGATCAGCCGGCTGCCAGCACTAAACGAGTGCTGGTAGACAGCTCGCTGATTGGGGGTGGGTGGGAAATCCGGCGGCTCCTCCGCAGTGCTAGGTCAGAAAATATGTAGACCCTAAAAGGAGGCGAGTTGGAGGAAATCCAGGGCCGGGGGCACAGGGGGTGGGAAGATTTTTGTGGGGCCAGGAGAAGCATGAGTTTTCCTCCAGGCCCCACAGAAATCAGTAGCATAGCTTTCTTTGCCCTGTTTTTCAGAGTGGCCTGCAAAGGTCCCTAAAAGGATTGCTGTTTTGCCCGCTCAACACTCAGTTCCACTGGATGAAGCATGCAGAACACATGATTCGCCCAGTGGAACACCAATGTTGCATCGAGGTCTGACTGACGGCTTAAGACCCCAATTTGCATATAAATACGCTCCCACCCGTTTCTCAATCTGCTCCAAAATTATGGTGTGCTGGATGTAGACAGGAACGGGATGGTATGCAGTGCCCCGCAATTTTTGGCTCACTACTGCACTGTTCCCAATCGGAAACGGAGATCCCCCTCGTCTTTAAGCAAGAAGTTTGAACTAAAAGTTATAAAACTGACATTTTTAAAAAATAAACAAAAAATAAGTTTTTATGTAATATGTTAATACCATTTCAGTAAATGACATGTTTCACATTTCAATTTAGTTCTAGCATGGATGTTAGAAAATGAGGTGCTTTTGCGATAATATGTCTCCTGTCTGTGTGCTCATTCTGCATTGCTCAAAATGGCCAGAAGACTATTATGCCAGTGGCAATCAATATTTCAAGAGCATCCTATTAGTGTAAAATAATGCAATGAGAAAGGACAAAACAACCTTTTACATTGATGGAAAGAAAATTTTAACTTAGTTTGTACTTTGCATTCAAACTGGAAAATATTTTATAACAACCAGGTACTTCTTTCTAGTGGAAGATTTACATCACTGAAAGAGGATCGTTTTGACTTTACGTGATAGTGTAAAACGAGTGCTAGCAAGTCGGCAGCCCGTTTTACATCTTTCACGATTTTTATTTCCATTTTCGGGAGAGGTGTAAAACGGGCTGCCAATTTGCTATCACCCATTTTACACTATCGCACAAAGTCAAAATTACTACCAAACAGTTCTAATCAAAGTCAAATGACGTCGGGAATTATTTTAACCGTACCCGCCTGGTGGAAACCTGGTGGGTGGGCAGTTAAAATACCCCAGGTTACTTACCTGCTGGAAAGCCTTTTAGATCCTGCCAATTCCAATTTTAAGCCGCTCAGCCAAAACTGGCAGAGTCCTAATTTACATATGTTGATGACATCATCTGGCTCCATCAGCAATTTTAACGTCGACCAGAGTGCAGAAACCACGGCGGCTTTCCCGACAGGTGGTCAGCATGAAGTTCGGGATGCTGAAGAGGACCTCCAGGTAAGTTCTTTTACTTTCCTTTGTGAGGCCAGGAGGAGCCCGGGCCTCACAAGGAAAGTTTAGGCCTCCCCTGACCCTGACCACCCCTTCCCTATCGTGGGTCCTCCCAGAACTCCCTTCCCCACACTTACCTGAGTGCCGGCCGGCAGCCAAGGGTGGCCCGATTTTCTGGAGGCTGACAGCCGCTTCCAGTTTAAAATCAGTTAAAATCACTGTGGCCTCATACTGCCACAGGTAGGCGGGAAACTAACTGAAGCCAGCAGCTTCTCGCTGGAAATTGGCTGACAGTTAAAATCCCCTCCATCCTCTGTGACTGTGGCGCATTTTCCTTTCTTGTCCTCCTTAGGAGGAAGCCTCCAGTGGTCCCTTTAAGGACCACTGGTTTGGCTACCAAGCGCCTGAGAATATTGACTGCAGCATGCACGGTGTATGTTGTGGTCAGTGGCTAACGAATTTAGTAAAGTGGGCGAGAAACAGGTGGTATGCCCCCATTTGCATATTCAAACAGCTTAGAATCCCGTTTTAGACCTTAGCTACCAATGAATTATTAGGCCATGGGGTCAGTTTCCACACGTATGCTGACGACACTTAGCTCTATCTCCCCACCACATCTTTCACGCCACTAATGGCTCTGTGTTGTCAGACTGTTTGTCCAGTTATCCAGTCTTGGATGAGCCACAATTTCCTCCAGTTAAACATTGGAAAGACTGAAGCCAACATCTTCGACCTCCGCCACAAACAATGTACCCTCACCACCAATTCCATCCCAGCTCTTGGCCACCGTCTCAGGTTGAACCAGACTATTCACAGCCTTGATGTCCTATTAGATCTCGAGCTGAGCTTCTGACCCCATTTACTGTCTATCACAAAGATCGCCTACTTCCACCTCCATACATCAATGACCTTCACTTCTACCTTAGCCCATCTGCTCCTAAAACTCTCATCAATGTATTTGTTACCTCCAAACTTGATGATGCCTCCTATTCATGACGCTCCTCCAAAATTTTGCTGCCTGTATCCTATCCTGCATGAAGTACCACTCACTTAGCACCCCTGTTTTTGCTGACCTACATTGGCTCCCAGTCCCCCAAAGCTACACTTTAAAATTCTCATCCTCGTTTTATCCCTTCAGGGCCTTGTACCTACCTATCGATGTAACCTCCTCCAGCTCTAGAACCTCCCCCCACCCCAACTCTCTGTTCCTCTGACTCTGGCCTCTTGTCCATTCCCCCTCCCTTTGTTCCACCAATGGTGGCTGCATCCTCAACCGTTTAGGCCCCACGATCTGGACTTCCCTACCCAAATCCATCTTCCTCTCCAGCTTAAAGACCCTCCTTGGATATCTCCTACTTTGGCTCGGCGTCCATTTTTTCATTACACCTTGGTAAAGGGCGTTGGGACATTTATATTTGTTAGAGGTGCTTTATAAATGTAAGTTTCTGTTGCTGTTTTTTTTTATTCGTTCATGGGATGTGGGCGTCGCTGGCGAGGCCGGCATTTATTTCCCATCCCTAATTGCCCTTGAGAAGGTGGTGGTGAGCCGCCTTCTTGAACCGCTGCAGTCTGTGAGGTGAAGGTTCTCCCACAGTGCTGTTAGGTAGGGAGTTCCAGGATTTCGACCCAGCGACGATGAAGGAACGGCGATATATTTCAAAGTCGGGATGGTGTGTGACTTGGAGGGGAACGTACAGGTGGTGTTGTTCCCATGTGCCTGCTGCCCTTGTCCTTTTAGGTGGTAGAAGTCGCGGGTTTGGGAGGAACTGTCAAAGAAGCCTTGGCGAGTTGCTGCAGTGCATCCTGTGGATGGTACACACTGCAGCCACTGTCCGCCGGTGGTGAAGGGAGTGAATGTTTAGGGTGGTGGATTGGGTGCCAATCAAGCGGGCTGCTTTGTCCTGGATGATGTCGAGCTTCTTGAGTGTTGTTGGAGCTGCACTCATCCAGGCAAGTGGAGAGTATTCCATCACACTCCTGACTTGTGCCTTGTAGATGGTGGAAAGTCTTTGGGAAGTCAGGTGGTGAGTCACTGGCTGCAGAATACCCAGCCTCTGATCTGCTCTTGTAGCCACAGTATTTATATGGCTGGTCCAGTTAAGTTTCTGGTCAATGGTGACCCCCAGGATGTTGATGGTGGGGGATTCGGCAATGGTAATGCTGTTGAATGTCAAGGGGAGGTGGTTAGACTCTCTCTTGTTGGAGATGGTCATTGCCTGGCACTTGTCTGGCGCGAATGTTACTTGCCACTTTTCAGCCCAAGCCTGCATGTTGTCCAGGTTTTGCTGCATGCTGGCTCAGACTGCTTCATTATTTGAGGGGTTGCGAATGGAACTGAGCACTGTGCAATCATCAGCGCACATCCCCATTTCTGACCTTATGATGGAGGGAAGGTCATTGATGAAGCAGCTGAAGATGGTTGGGCCTGGGACACTGCCCTGAGGAACTCCTGCAGCAATGCCCTGGGGCTGAGATGATTGACCTCCAACAACCACTACCATCGTCCTTTGTGCTAGGTATGACTCCAGCCACTGGAGAGTTTTCCCCCTGATTCCCATTGACTTCAATTTTACTAGGGCTCCTTGGTGCCACACTTGGTCATATGCTGCCTTGATGTCAAGGGCAGTCACTCTCACCTCACCTCTGGAATTCAGCTCTTTTATCCATGTTTGGACCAAGGCTATAATGAGGTCTGGAGCCGAGTGGTCCTGGCGGAACCCAAATTGAGCATCGGTGAGCAGGTTATTGGTGAGTAAGTGCCGCTTGATAACACTATCGACGACACCTTCCATCACTTTGCTGATGATTGAGAGTAGACTGATGGGACGGTAATTGGCTGGATTGGATTTGTCCTGCTTTTTGTGAACAGGACATACCTGGGCAATTTTCCACATTGTCGGGTAGATGCCAGTGTTACAGCTGTACTGGAACAGCTTGGCTAGAGATGCAGCTAGTTCTGGAGCACAAGTCTTTAACACTACAGCTGGGATGTTGTCGGGGCCCATAGCCTTTGCTGTATCCAGTGCACTCAGCCGTTTCTTGATATCACGTGGAGTGAATCGAATTGGCTGAAGACTGGCTTCTGTGATGGTGGGGATATCGGGAGGTGGCCGAGATGGATCATCCACTCGGCACTTCTGGCTGAAGATGGTTGCAAACGCTTCAGCCTTTACTTTTGCACTCACGTGCTGGACTCCGCCATCATTGAGGATGGGGATGTTTGCAGAGCCTTATCCTCCTGTTAGTTGTTTAATTGTCCACCACCATTCACAACTGGATGTGACAGGACTGCAGAGCTTTGATCTGATCCGTTGGTTGTGGAATCGCTTAGCTCTGTCTATAGCATGTTGCTTCCGCTGTTTAGCATGCATGTAGTCCTGAGTTGTAGCTTCAGCAGGTTGGCACCTCATTTTTTGTATGCCTGGTGCTGCTCCTGGCATTCTCTTCCACACTCCTCATTGAACCAGGGTTGATCCCCTGACTTGTTGGTAATGGTAGAGTGAGGAATATGTCGGGGCATGAGGTTACAGATTGTGCTGGAATACAATTCTGCTGCTGCTGATGGCCTACAGCACCTCATGGATGCCCAGTTTTGAGCTGCTAGATCTGTTCTGAATCTATCCCATTTAGCACCGTGGTAGTGCCACACAACACGTTGGGTGGTGTCCTCAGTGCGAAGACGGGACTTCGTCTCCATGAGGACAGTGCGGTGGTCACTCCTACCAATACTGTCATGGACAGATGCATTTGCGACAGGTAGATTGGTGAGGGTGAGGTCAAGTAGGTTTTTCCCTCGTGTTGGTTCGCTCACTACCTGCTGCAGGCCCAGTCTGGCAGCTATGTCCTTCAGGACTCGGCCAGCTTGGTCAGTAGTGGTGCTACCGAGCCACTCTTGGTGATGGACATTGACGTCTTGGGCAGGAAGAGTTTATTGAGTGTATTAGGGATGGATTTCTTGAGCAGTAAGTAACTGATCCTACAAGGGGGCAAGCAACCTTGGACCTGGTCCTGTGTAATGAGCCAGGATTAATTAATAATGTCCTACTTATGGATCCCCTTGGAATGGGTGACCATAACATGGTTGCATTCCATATCCAATTAGAGGGTGAGAAGGTTGGTTCTCAAACAAGCGTACTGAGCTTGAATAAAGGAGACTATGATGGTATGAGAGCGGAATTGATATATAAAAAGAAAAAGGGTGGCTGAGGCAAACGTCGGTCCCTTAGAAGATGAGACTGGGAAATTAATGGTGGGAAACATGGAGATGGCAAAAATGCTGAACAAATATTTTGTTTTAGTCTTTACATTAAGAATATCCCAACACTGGACAAACAGGGGGCTCGGGGGGCGGGGAGGAGCTAAATACGATTAAAATCAGTAAGGAATTGGTACTCAGTAAATTAATGGGACACAAGGCGGATAAATCCCCTGGACCTGATGGCTTATATCCTAGAGGGAAGTGGCAGTAGGGATTGTGGATGCTTTGGTAATAATTTTCCAAAATTCTCTGGACTCGGCAAAGGTCCCGGCAGATTGGAAAACTGCTAATGTAACACCCTTATTTAAAAAGGGTAGTAGGCAGAAGGCTGGAAATTATGGACCAGTTAGCCTAACATCTGTGGTGGGTAAAATTTTGGAGTCTATTATTAAAGAGACAGTAGCAGAACATTTGGATAAACATAATTTAATAGGACAAAGTCAGCATGGCTTTACGAAGGGAAGTTATGTCTGACAGATTTGCTTGAGTTCTTTGAGGACATAACGTACAGGGTGGATAAAGGGGAACCAGTGGACGTAGTGTATTTAGACTTCCAGAAGGCATTCGACAAGGTGCCACATAAAAGATTATTGCTCAAGATAAAGAATCACTGGATTGGGGGTAATATTCTAGCATGGGTGGAGGATTGGTTATCTAACAGGAAGCAGAGAGTTGGGATAAATGGTTCATTCTCGGACTGGCAACCAGCAGCCAGTGGTGTTCCGCAGGGGTCGGTGCTGGGTCCCCAACTCTTTACAATCTATATTAACGATTTGGAGGAGGGGACCGAGTGTAACATATCAAAGTTTGCAGATGATACAAAGATGGGAGGGAAAGTGGAGAGTGAGGAGGACATAAAAAACCTGCAGGGGGATATAGACAGGCTGGGTGAGTGGGCGGAGATTTGGCAGATGCAATACAATATTGGAAAATGTGAGGTTATGCACTTTGGCAGGAAAAATCAGAGAGCAAGTTATTATCTTAATGGCGAGAAACTGGAAAGTACTGCAGTACAAAGGGATCTGGGGGTCCTCGTGCAAGAAAATCAAAAAGTTGGTATGCAGGTTCTGCTGAAAAGTCTTGGCAAGTTGCTGCAGTGAATCTAGAACTAGAACTAGGGGGCATAATCTTAGAATAAGGGGCTGCTCTTTCAAAACTGAGATGAGGAGAAACTTCTTCACTCAGAGGGTAGTAGGTCTGTGGAATTTGCTGCCCCAGGAAGCTGTGGAAGCTACATCATTGAATAAATTTAAAACAGAAATAGACAGTTTCCTAGAAGTAAAGGGAATTAGGGGTTACGGGGAGCGGGCAGGAAATTGGACATGAATTTAGATTTGAGGTTAGGATCAGATCAGCCATGATCTTATTGAATAGCGGAGCAGGCTCGAGGGGCCGATTGGCCTACTCCTGCTCCTATTTCTTATGTTCTTAAGTCCTCCACCCAGAGTACATTCTGTGCCCTCCATGTTGAACACCACTTGCTTCCTCCAAGTGGTGTTCAACGTGGAGGAGGACTGATTCATCAGCTGAGGGAGGGCGGTAGGTGGTAATCAGCAGGAGGCTTCCTTGCCCATGTTTTACCTGATGTCATGAGATTTCCTGGGGTCTGGAGTCAATGTTGAGGACTCCCAGGGCCACTCCCTCCTGACTGTATATCACTGTACCGCCACCTCTGGTGGGTCTATCCTGCCGGTGGGACAGGACATACCCAGGGATGGTGATGGAAGAGTCTGGGACGTTGGCTGAAAAGTACGATTCTGTGAGCATGGCTATGTCAGGCTGTTGCTTGACTAGCCTGTGGGACAGCTTTCCCAATTTTGGCACAAGTCCCCAGATATTAGTGAGGAGGACTTTGTAGGATCGACTGGGCTTGGTTTGCCTTTGTCGTGTCCGGTGCCTAGTGGTCCGATTCCGGGTGATCCGTCCGGTTTTATTATTGGGACTTTTTTTAGTGAGATTTTACAACTGAGTGGCTTGCTAGGCCATTTCAGAGGGCAATTAAGAATCAACCACATTGCTGTGGGTCTGGAGTCACATATAGGCCAGACCGGGTAAGGACAGCAGGTTTCCTTCCCTAAAGGACATTAGTGAACCAGATGGGTTTTTATGACAATCCGGTAGTTTCATGGCCACCATTACTGATACTAGTATTTTAATTCCAGATTTTTATTTAATTAATTGAATTTAAATTCCCCAGCTGCCGTGGCGGGATTTGAACTCATGTTGTAATGGACTAGGTGCAGTAACTCCTTTTCTACTCCCCTGTGGAATGCCATTTCCACTAATATAATATGCATTTTTCATTGGTCAATACAGAAAGTAAACATCACATTCTTTGTAAAACATTGTTCACTATCTCACTGAATTTCTTAAGTGAAATCCTCAGAACATAAAGCAGCCTATAGCATAGTAACAATATGTTACTGACATTATACAAAACTGTAATTTTGACTATAATGCAATAAAATTGTATCTTCAGATTTTATTTTGAATCCAGAATTTGCATTTTGTGATCAAAATGAGAAAAAATAAACTTATAAAATGATGCAACTGCATCCAAGACAATTATTATTTTCTTACTGGATGACAGCATTAGAAAGCCCTTAAATGCTCCATGTCATTTGTTGCCAAAGCAGATCCATTATCACTGTAATAATCTCTTTGAACCATCCTTGTGCAGCTGCTTGCAGTAAACACTAGCCTTACCATTGTGTCAATGGTTCTGCTTAGCTATAGACAAATATACTAACAGATTGATTTTACTTCCCAAATGCACTTGAAGTGCCACAACCTACAAGGCTACGGACCAAGAGCTGAAAAGTGGGATTAGGCTGGATCGCTCTTTTTCGGCTGGCACAGACGCGATGGGCCGAATGGCCTCCTTCTGTGCCGTAAATTTCTATGATTCTAATCACAGGCTACAGTATTGGAAATTCCATAAACAGGCATTTATATGTGATTTGGTTTGCTTCAGCTGCAAATATAACCTGCTTTTGTAGCTAGCAATAGTTATTAGCTCCAGAGCTCTGTGACTCTGTTACCTCCCCCATGATACTTGTTTAAAAGTAAATTCTGCATTTAGGCAATGTAAATACTTGTATTAAAATTAGTGCATGCTTATGCAATGTCCACTTTGCTAAACTACAGTAGCAAAATAATTCACAAATAATAGTCAATCCCCCATGGCATGCACACGCGATAAAGCCGAAGAGGCCCAGCAAAAGTAAGTTTGAAGTTATTATTGTGGGGATAGGAGCAGCAAGAGTGCTCCTCCAGGCTTCACAAAAATAATCTGGACCTGCGCTCCATGATTCAATATTGGCCAGCCTTAGTCCAGCAAGTTGCTTTGAGATGCCCACCTTGCATCCCACAGCTTGCTGGTTCTGTGTAAACGAGGCCAGGGCCTCAAAATCACGGCCGCCTCTTCGCTGCCGGGAAGGGAGTCCGACTGTCACGCTCCACTGGTCGGCCGCCCAAAAATCAAAGTCAACCCTATAGATATATATAAAACATAAAATATATGCATATTCAATACAGTTTATAAAGTCATACATTCAGACCCATAGGCTGAATATTTTTAATAAAATATATGGTTAATCTAAAATTATTTTGTCAAATAGTTTTGTTGAGCTGTTCAAAAATGGAAAGTTAAGAATTCTGATATTGAGTAATACTGCCATTTACAATCTCCATATTTTGTATAGGGGAATGGAACATGCTTTTAAACACTTCCACAATATTGAAGCTAATACTCAGTCACATGGCTGAATGTTTCAAACTGCTGCTTGATGAGTTATAAGAAGGAAAATATATTTGGGCTGTAGCAATCTGAATTGTTTTAAAATGCTAGTTAATCGCCCATGGCACTCCACATGCTAAATCAGAGAATGTGATCTCTCTCTTACCTGTCTCGATTGTCTTTGTGTTGTTGCTTCTCCTCTTTCACTTCTCTGTCTCTCTTTTCTCTTAGGCTTCTCTTTCCCTATCTCTTCTCTTTGCTTCACCCTCTGTCCTCTTCTGCTTCTATCTCTGCCATTTTCTTTACTTTCTTTTCAGGTGGGAGGTGGTAGCTGGAATGGTGTAGAAAGGAGGCACCAATGGTTGCAGGCTCCATGTGAGTTGGGGGTGTAGGGAAAATATCTCCCTTCTCATTCCCTCCCTCAATCACTCATGCTTCCCCCCTACCCCTTCCACCCATTCCATCCTTACATCCAATATAACTTCAGCTACCCACTACCTTCCACTATCCCCTCACCTGCCCTATATCTCTTCCCCTTTAAACTACCCACTCTGCCCCTTTACCCGGCCCCTTTGCTTCACTGTCACTCACTTCACCCTTAACCGCTTCCCCCAACTTCACTCACTCTCCCCAAGGGCGGATAATGAGGCACCATCACCCTCAACTTGTTTCCCTTCTCCCCTTTTTCAATTTTCCTGAAAGAGTGTTTGTTTGCTTTCAAAATTCAATTTACTCTGAATTAAAAGAAGAAAAGTTACTGTTTGTCTGCCTTTCTCACTCACTCTTTCCCTCTGTCTGTCAGGTCTTAGGACATTTGTGATGCCTGGAGGAGCACTTAGGAAATATACCTTTTCTGTCAACAAAAACATGGGTAAGACAATGCGGTAAAAATTGGTTATGGCTCTTTTTTGGGTGCATAACCAATGGCAGAGAGAGCGCACACCCCATCAAGGAGACCCAAGGCTCACCTGAAATTGGGTCTCGGGCCTCATTGTAATGATTTGTAATAAGAAATACAGTTGAACCTCATTTCGATTTTATTCATGAGTTACTTTGTCTTTCTCACTCAAAGTATAAAAAATAATATTTTCTTAAACAACCTCAGTTTCACTTCATTCTGAAAATTTTACATAACAGCTTCTTATTTCTATAAAATTAAATACATATTGTGGTGACTTGTCTCAGTGGTATCTCATATCTAAAAGGGGAAGAAAAGTCTCCAGTGACTCTTTTTTATTCAAAGTATTCCCTTTTTTATAGAAGTAAATGATAAACTCATTTAATAATTTTTGAAAAGTTTCGTCTTCCAGCCCACATGGAATCCCGTGAGTCGGGTCTCTTCCTTGCGAGGCAACTGATGTCAATTAGAAGTAACATGCCTATGCATCCTGAAGTGGTTCCATTGTAAATAATGGGAGGCACGATTGCATATGGGCCTGAGGGTTGCTGTAGAGCCACCCAACCAAGATGGCATTCCTAGCTTGTAGCATGGCTTCCTGGGCCAGGTGGCTCCAGACCATTCCTTAGACTGGCTGAAAGGAGGCACCACCCACCGCACCCCCAACCCCACCCCACCCCAACACTTCCCACCTGTCCTCCACTGTTTGCAATGGAGCAATTCCAGGACCCATAATTGATGTTACTGCGTGTACTTCTAGGAAGGGAGGTTTTAAGAAGGATGCGAATGTGGGCTTTTAGGAAGGGAGCCCCTACCACAGGGCTTCCACAGTGGTAGGAAAATAGATATTTCAACAAAAATATCAAATTAGTTTTTCTTCTCTAAAAAGGGAAACTACTTTCAATAAAAAAGTACTCACATAACACTTTTTTCTCTTTTATTTAATTTTGAAACTGTTAGAATGTGGTGGATAAACATGAATTTAATAGGACAATTCTTGGACAAGCATTTAGGATAAAAAAATCTAATAATGAGCAAAGCCACTACAATGTTTTTTGAAACTGATGAATGCCAAGAACTTAAGGAATCTGTATCTTCAAAAACTAGAGATTCACTAGAATGAATATCTTCCAAATCACACATATTGTTTGGGACCCAGGACTAGGTGGTGGAAAAATTAACCCTCAAGTATTAAATTATTTTTTGACTTCTTTAAGCTAAAATCTGTAAGAATACATGCCAATTGTCTAAGAATAAACCAATGCAATTAATACTATTCAAAGACCTGTATTATACTAACCATAAATGTTACACTGGTCCTGTGCAAGGAAATCTATTAAGTTAATTACTATTCCCGAGAAATACAAACCAGTCAACAAAGGAATGTTTGCAAGTAACGTTTGCATGTTTGCTTATCACACTGCAGTTCACATATTTGTCTTTGGGAAATGTTTACACTGCTGCACTTTCGAAGTTACATACGGAGTAAGGAACAAACCTTCCTATGTTTGAACTTGGAGCGGCAATCTAAGTACAGTGCATAAAGTGCAATAATACATTCATTTTCTCTTTCATGCTTAACTTATGATCACTTAAAACTAAAACAATTTCCTTTAATCGGTGTATCTTATTACTCAAAATGGAACTGCTACTGATAGTCAAATATCTGTGATGCAACATTTCTGCACAATAATTGTTCAGACTTTTGATTCAGCAGATGCGTTCTTGAAATCACTAGTACTCACCAAAACAAATATTTCCAGCAAATCATTTAAAAGTATTTACATTTTTAGGAAGATTCAAAGAACTGAATTTGGATTGTGCTTAAAAAATCTGTTAGTCACAAGCTAGTTAGTCAATCAAGATATTTTTGCGATCATGTGTTGAAACCAACATTCATTTTTGATCCTTTTTTCTACTAAGCACACGTCACATAGTCCAGATTTCACAGCAAGTAGGAGCAAGTAGTTATTGTGGTAACTTCAGCAGAAACCACTGTGTTAGCACAACAATGCTTAGGAGCCATGCTGCTCCTGTCTAGTCCCAGGGAAATGGGGGTACAAGTAAATCTGGTGCGGTAGATTTTAACTTTCACCCCTAGGTGGTAAACATGACGTTGCAGATTAACCGCCCATTGATTTCAATGAAAACAAAAATCAGGCAGTCTTAATAACAGGCAGCCAATCCACAATGTCAGTTTTATGCCCAGGTAGCAAGTTGAAAATCTACCCTGTAATTTTTTGATATTTTAAAAAATTTTGCTTAAAATCTTGTTTTGGACATTAGAGTTATCAATTACTGAAGAAAAAATGGCAGAGGAATTTTTTTTCAATAAGTATTTTGAGTGATTTGATTGATTCATCAACAAATTGTAACAAACTGGTGACATGCAATTTTTCAATGATAACATTTTGACATGTTTCTATGGTTTTTAAAAAATAATATAAATGTTGACCAAAAGGATGACAGAAAAGAGTGATATAGGGACTATATGCAAGACTTTTAATAATATAAGTGCATGCATTAAATGTGTATTGTCTTCCACATCTTTGAGTTATTCTATTGAAAAGTGTACATCACATGTTAGGGCAGAGTTATGTTAATTGAAATACCTTCTTTCCTATCTTCCAGTTTTTTTTTGCCAGTAATTTTCTTTGTGAAAACATATGCCACAAATTGTTATTTGCAGGACTATACTAGTCTTAGTAGTGGTATAAGTAGAATGGTTACTTCAGTTTTCACATTTTATTCACGGTGCTAAATAATTTTTTTGTTTTTGACAATTACTAGTGGTTTTGGTTACAAAACTCCTCATCTCCACTGAGTTACAGGAGAAGATGCTTGTCAACAAATGGGATTCAAGGTTTTTAGAAATACATCAAGCAAATACTATGGATAGGTGAGCTAAATGGACTGACGATCTTCTCCTGCCTGATACTGTTACTTACTATGTTACATGACAAGAAAAATCTGTAGCCTCACAAACTCTAACACTACTGTATTAAATAATATTTAGAACAGGAATTTGTCAAACCTTTTGCCTACTATATTGTATGAAGGATATATTAAGATCCTAAGAACGTTTGCCTTTTGTTCTAGAAAAGGTTGCAGAGGTAGTTTTATTTCTGAGAATAATTGTAACAGTCCAACAAACACATTCAGAAAGATATGCAAGTGTTTCACTTGAGTATATCACTATTTAAGACCTGATTGCTGGAAATGCACACAGAATCCAAAAAGAGAAAAGCCAGGAAATGCTTCAGGTGGAGACCCTTCATCAGAGCAAAGATCTGACTAAAAGTATTCAAAGAAAGAATTTGTATGTGTATGCCAGCAACTACAGGCCAGTCAGTTTAACCTCAGTGATGGGAAAACTTTTAGAAACGATAATCTGGGTCAAAATTAAGGGTCACTTGGACAAGTGGGGATTAATTAAGGAAAGCCAGCATGGATTTATTAAAGGCAAATCGTGTTCAACTAATTTGATTTTTTTTAATGAGATAACACAGGGTGTCGATAAGAGCAATGCCATTGATGCGGTGTATATGGACTTCCAAAAGGCGTTTGATAAAGTGCCACATAATAGGCTTGTCATCCAAGTTGAAGCCAATGAATAAAAGGGGCAGTGGCAGCATGGATATGAAATTGTCGAAGTGACAGGAAACAGCGAGTAGTGGTGAATGGTTGTTTTTCAGACTTGAGGGAGGTATACAATGGTGTTCTCCAGGGGTCGGTACTAGGACCACTGCTTTTTTTGATATATATTAATGACTTGGACTTGGGTGTACAGGGCACAATTTCCAAATTTGCAGATGACACAAAACTTGGAAATGTAGTAAACAGTGAGGAGGACAGTAATAGACTTCAAGAGAACATAGACAGGCTGGTGGAATGGGCAGACACATGGCAGATGAAATTTAACGCAGAAAAGTGCAAAGTGATACATTTTGCTAGAATGAAGAGAAGCAATATAAACTGAAGGGTACAATCCTGAAAGGGGCTCAGGAACAGAGAGATCTGGAGGTATATGTGCACAAATTGTTGAAGGTGGCAGGGCAGGTAGAGAAAGCAATTTAAAAAAGCATACAGGATCCTGGGCTTTATAAGTATGAGGTGTAGAGTACAAAAGCAAGGAAGTCATGATGAACCTTTGGAAAACAGTCTCTCCACCTAACTGAAGTCCTTCATCCCTGGTACCATTCTAGTTAATCTCCTCTGCACCCTCTCTGAGGCCTTGACATCCTTCCTAATGTGTAGTGCCCAGAATTAGACATAATACTCCAGCTGAGGCCTAAACAGTGATTTATAAAGGTTTAACATAATGTCCTTGCTTTTGTACTCTATGGCCTAAATTTTAACTTGGAAAAACGGGGTGGGTTAGGAATAAAAATTTTAAAAATCTAAAACCCGCCCATTTCCAGTTTTAATGGAAGCGGGACGAACGACCAACCCGCTCTTAAGAGGCAGGTTGGTCACTAAAAGCTTTCAAGGAGGCTGCGGGTATCCATTGTGCTTTTAACCCATTGGAGCCGGGATTCCCAGACCTTCTACTTCATGCCACAAGATCAACTGCACTACCTTCATCAACCCTCTCCTTTACTAAACTCAGTCAAGTTTATCAGACACAATTTGCCTTTAACAAATCCATGTTGGCTGTCATTTATTAACCCATGTTTTCCCAAGTGACAATTAATTTTGCGTGGATATAGCACCTTTCATGACCTCAGGAAGTCCCAAAGTGCTTCACAGCCAATGAAGTATTTTGAAGTGTAGACTCAGTTGTAATGTAGGAAAACACAGCAGCTAATTTGCGCACAACAAGGTCTGAAACACAGCAATTAGACAAATGACCAGACCATATGTTTTAATGGTGTTGGTTGAGGGATAAATATTGTCCAGGACACTGGGAGAACGCCACTGCTTTTCTTTGAATTGTGCCATTGGATCTTTTATATCCACCCAAGAGGGCAGAGGGGACCTTGGTTTAACATCTCATCTGAAAGACAGCATCTTCGACAGTGCAGAACACCGTCAGTACTAAACTAAAGCGTCAACCTAGATTATGGTTTAAGTCTTTGGAGTTGAACCCACAACATCTGACGCAGAGGCGAGCATAGTACCACTGAGCCAAGGGTGACACCTTTGAGGGGGGAGGGAAATATAAGTATTCACTCAATACATTACACTGTCTGAATTGGACTGATCAATTGATTCAGTTGACTGAAATACAGAACACAAAGGATGACGTTTCAGGTGGCAGGTCAGTGCCAAACTTCCCATGTGGTGAGTCCTTGATCTTGCCCTTGCCCTCAGGAAAATGACCCAGGCAGAGTCCAGATGCTTCATCATAGGGAGGGAGGGAAAAGCAAGGGAAAGGTATCTTGGGCCAATGTCACACACTTCATTGTTGATTATAGAGTAGAATTCGTAGACATTTCAGCTGGGAATGCTACATGATGAGTTTACCTTTATCCCTATTTTGCAAGTTTTTTTCTTTAATTTTTTCTCCACTTGTAGGTCTCTTGGTACTACACGATATTCTTTTATTAAGTGGGTTGAAGAGACAATCGGATGTCAGGCCTCTGCTAATCATGATTCTCTATAAACAGCCAGAATTACAGTGGCTCAGTCACTTTTATCTTGTTTTTTTCATTACAGATGTTTTTTTCAACTAGTGAGTAAAATTCTATTCACTGAACTTGTACAGTTTAAACTCTAATTTTTGGCTCAGTCACAAGCACCCTGCTTTTGAAGATGGTACGATGTTGTATGGGTAATACTACCAATCAGGAAGAGGCTTCACATGAACAGTGCACTAATCAGAAACATTTGATCTTTTCTGACATATTGAGGGGAACTTGCTTGTTTTAAAGACACAGATAAACAGAATTATCTGCAAAAACTAATACACATTTGCTCATTTATATCTGCTCCACTGTTTATGTAGAAACATTATGATAGTCTTAATTTCTCATTATTTTTAAATTCTTAGATTTCTTTAATAAAAACTTTGGCTGTTTAATGTTTCACAAGCAGAAATGCAAGATATGTTGGAATCATTTCAATTAATATTTTGAGATGTTATCCTATGAGACTATCATACTCAGTATTTGTAACAAACATCTCTCAGAACTCTTGCCAACATGCATTACATTTTTTTAATTATATATGCAAATATTTTGATTATTTTTTTTCTTTAGAACTGAGCCAGAAAAGTTTTCTTAATTCTCTATATATTCTACAAAGGTTATGATATTATTTATTCCCTCTTTTCATTAATTAAAAATGATCCACTGATGAACTACAATAAGGATTAAGACAGCTTCTCTATGGGCAGAAAGCCAAGAATCCTTCGGTTCAGCACTAACACATTGGAGTACTGTGGACTTATTTTTTTTTTAAAACAATATAACATCTACATTCAATATGTAGTAACACCCGGCATACAATATTAATTTGATTCCTATAAACACGGTGCTTTTGAACAATTTCTTTTTCTATTCCTTTCTTTTTGTAACTGTGGTTTTAAAAATAAAGGAATTCTCAACCCCTTGATAACTTAATGGGTAAGCGAATGTTATGGTGTGGAACTAAGTGATAAACTCAAGGAAAATCTCAGACCGGATCACTTGTTTGTCTTGATTAGAACAATATCAGCCGGAGGAGGAACGTACTACTATTGCTTTCAACATCCGTAGATAAAAAAAGAGGAAAGGGGTAAAAAAAGGCCAGATTTGCACTGCTGTTAAAAGTAGAAGTAGGCATGTTTGGACACATCAGGTAAGAAAAGGATTAGGCTTGGCTGTGATGCTGTTTCCTCCCGCGCACCCCCCCTCCCGCCCCATATGATCAAAGAGCTTGTTAATACTCATTGTGCATTCTCAAATGAAGAATGGAAACTTAAGCATGGTACCAAATGGCTTCTGCTGTGGCTCTGCCCCACGATTGCCAGAGCAGGTTAGGTCATGGGACAAATCAGAGATAAAATTGAAAGTGCAAAAATAATTCTCCATGTTAAATGATCCCTCTTGTTTTCAAAAAAGCAAAAATTCACGATACAGATTTTAGAGAAAAAACATTAGCTGAAAGAGTAGATATGAGGGCTAATTCCCAGAGTGTACCCATGCATTCTACGAGTGCACATCACAAAAATGGAGAAGCAAGCTATTCTCTAGGTCCAAATTTCCAAATCAAAAATTGTAAGAGATTTTTGGAGGTCTCATAATCAATTTCAGTCAATCTTATTTAAATAGATCCCACAATAAATTCCATAATGTTTCTGGCCTCTTCACTTCCTTAATGCTGCACACCTATATCAAGTGTTTCTGGTCTTCCACACTCTGGTCTTGAAAACTTGGATTTGTAAAGGTGTGATTGACAATTTGGGATAGTATTACAAATTTGACATTTTAAAAATCTTTATTATTCTGCAATTTGTGAATTATCTTGGTTGTATTGCCTTCTGCCACCGCTGCTGCCTTTTGACAATACAAAACTCCTTCTGCAAAGACCTTTTCCCATAGCATTGCTGTGAACAGCAGCTGCTTCAACAGATTGATCATAGTGCTAAATATGGCCATTCTATTGAGCTGTCCAATGATTGTTCTGGGTTTGGAGGAGCATCAGGAAGAAATGCAGGTCCACTTGCACTTCTGGCACCCACTTAGACTTGGCCTAGAAACCAAGGATTCAGACCAAGGTTCACCTATCTGGGCATGTCTGCAGAGACCTACTTTCAAGGGAGGCCGTTACTGAGTTATGCCGAGTTACTGGAGCCTGGCCTACAGACAAGATTTAGCACAAGGACAGCCCTGCCTGTGCCGTGAAGATGAGCACAGCACTGAATTTTTACATAACCAAATGATTTCAAGCCACCACTGGTGACATTTATCATTGAACTAGTCAGACTTTGGTCCACTGATGCACCAAATAGGTGACAGAAGCCTTGTTTACCAGGGTAGACACTTTTGTCAACTTCTCCATGGAGAGGAACCAAAGCACGTGGGGGTGCAGTGCATTTACCAGCTGGCAGGCTTTCTTAAAATGCAACGCTTCATTTATGGCACACTTTTGGCCATCAAGGCCCCTTAAAAACAATCCCATGGCACGTATGAATAGAAAATATTTTTATTCCATCAATGCACATGTGGTATTGAACCATAGGAAGAGATTAATGAAGGTATGCAGAACATTGCCTTCATTTTGCAGCAGTCCCCTGTGCCACCCCAATTTCAAGGACCAGCCAGACTGGATGGCTAGCTGTTAGAGGAGCAGGACTACTCTCTGGAACCCTGCCCATTAACATCAGTGAGGAACTTCCAAACAAAGGGCAAAAGGACATACAATGGGCTTATGCCTCCACTTGAATTCTGGTGGAACATTCAAGTGGCATATCGAAAGAGAGATTCCTCTATCTGGACAAAACAGGTGGGGTACTGCTCGACAGCCATAAAAAAATATCAGCATTTGCTGTATCCTGCAGGTTTGGCAGAGGAGGTGAAAGATGAGGAAGATGACATGGGCGCCAGGAATACTAATGAATCAAACAGCTATTGACAGAACGATTTCTTAAAATTGGAGAACGTGGCCCTGCACCATCCTATGGTATTTTTTTATAATATACTGGCCTGATCAATAACATGGTCTGCCTTATTGCCACTACCTCCATTCCACTACATGCGTCATTAATATGTCTCTTCTGATAATACATACTTTGGAAATAAACTGGTTGCACCTCTTTCAATACTCCAGTGGTCTGTACATGTGTTTCAATGTTTGCTTTCCTTTGGTGAGAGTGTATAGTATACATAATCTAATTCCTAATCTTGTGCTCCTTCTAAATGCTCCTCAGTTGGAGGAACTGTGGTGGCAGCCCACTACGCCTCACTCTTTGTGACGGGTCCACAGACAGCCCTGCAATTCCTGACAGCACTTTGGCCCCTCCACTGATAGGTTGTTCCTCTCTGTTACCTGCTACTTCTTCAGTCCTCTGACAGTTCTAATTGTTTCTTGCATCATGAGAACAATATTCATTTTGTCAATATCGAAGGAATTACAGCCTTAAACTCACTATCAGCCCTTTGTTATTTTAAATGTATCTGCTGAATTTTCTTACCATTGTGATGCAGGAAGACAGAATGTGGTTGAAGCAACAAGGAGTAAGTGATAGGTAATAAAGCAGGACATGAAGGATTGCAGCATCATGTGAATCATAGAACCGTACAAGTTTACAGCATGGAAGAAGGCCATTCAACCCTTTGGCTTAGAAATTGGTTTGCGCTGATCTCTGCACCAGAACGGGTAGGCCCGGGGCACCCCTGATATTGGACCTTGGGCCACATTTAGATGAGACCAGCAAGCTGCTGATACCTGCTGGACATCCACAGGCAGCTCACCGGTGAAGAGGATTTAAATTTCAGGCCACAGTGTCGCCGGCAGCGGGCCTCAGATAGGTCCTGGGAGAGGGGGGAGCTCACTCTTTATATGCTGAGAACAAAAGTGAACCCAGCACTGATGCCTGAGGTACACCACTTCCATCTAGGCAGCTCCTTTTCCTCTTTGAGCATATGCCTGAATTTTTTCAACAAGCCTTTTGTGAGACACCATACTAAATGCCTTCTGAAAATCCACATACAGCACATCTACTGTTTTCCCTTTATCTATCCAATCAATTATTTTAAAAAAAAACATTATTTGCCTTCAACAAATCCATGCTGGCTGTCCTTGATTAAATGATGCATTTCTTGATGCTCACCATTTTTATATTGAATGTGGATTCGAAGATTTTGCCATTGTTTGACATTAGACATTAACTGGTCTATAGTTATCCAGCTTATCCTTCTCTCCCTTTTTGAACAAACATGAAGGATACTAGAATATCACTGGGGAATTTTTACTAAAGGAAGAGGTTTATTTGGGGTGGGGGGGGGGGGGAGGTAGGTGCAATGAATGAGGGTATGGTAGACAAGTGGTTCGAGTAATGGTCAAGCAATCCAGAAGCTGCGGATTTAAATCTCACCCTGACAAGTGGTGAAACTGAATTCAATAAATCTGCTAATTTATGGGCTAGCACCAAAACAAACAATGATGATAGCTTCCAGATCGGCATAAAAACCCAACCGATTCACAATGTCCTTCAGGGAAGGGAGCCTGCCACCCCTACCCAGTCTGGCCTATATGTGACTCCAGTCCCATGCTATGCGGTTGTCTCTTAATGACCTCTGAAATGGCCTAGTAAGCCACTTAATCATAAACAATTGCTACAAAGTTTAATAATAATAAGAAAATTGGACGGATCTATTAGCAATGACCCAGGCATCATATCAGGATATGATTAAGACAATCTCAGCCCAGACAACCCTGCAAAGTCTTCTCATCAATATCTGTATGCTGGTGCCTAAGTTGGGAGAGCTGTCCCACAAACTAGTCAAGCAACAGCCTGATATAATTGTACTCACAGAATAAAATCTATCAGCTAATAGCCTAGACTCCTCTAACACATCCCTCGGTATGTCCAGTCCCACCAGTAGAATAAACCCACCAGATGTGGGGCAGAGTAATATACAGCTGGGTGAGAGTAGAATTTTGAGTCCTCAATATTGACACTAGGCCCCCTGAAGTCTCATGGCTTCAGGTCAAACAAGATCAAGGAATCCTCCTGCAGATCACTAACTGACAATTCAGTACTTCTCCATGTTGAACATCACTTGGAGGACACTTTTAGGGAAGCAACAGTGCAGAATATACTCTAGGTGGGGGACTGCAAAGTCCACCACCAAGAGTGGCTTGGCAGTACCACCGAAGACTGAGCTGGCCAAATCCTGAGTGGTGGGGGGTGGGCACAATTTTTGTCTGCCTACCACCCCATTCATGCTGAAAAATGAGGTGGAAGGTAAAAAGACCTATTACTCATTAGCCACCTGAAATCTGGCCAACTTAATTTTCAAGCGGGCCTTGGAATGGATGGCCCAAAGCCATACTAAAACACTCAAATAAGAGTCCCACACTGTTTCTAGGACCCCGATACAATTTTCAAGAACCGGTGGATGGAGCTTAACCAGCTGTCCTTATAAGGATCACTGTAGGTCTCTTCGAAAATGGCAACTAAAGACCAGTGCCACTGAATTCTCCTCCTTTTTTTTATTCGTTCATGGGATGTGGGCGTCGCTGGCAAGACCGTCATTTATTGCCCATCCCTAATTGCCCTTGAGAAGGTGGTGGTGAGCCGCCTTCTTGAACCACTGCAGTCCGTGTGGTGACGGTTCTCCCACAGTGCTGTTAGGAAGGGAGTTGCAGGATTTTGACCCAGCGACGATGAAGGAACGGCAATATATTTCCAAGTCGGGATGGTGTGTGACTTGGAGGGGAACGTGCAGGTGGTGTTGTTCCCATGTGCCTGCTGCTCTTGTCCTTCTAGGTGGTAGAGGTCGCGGGTTGGGAGGTGCTGTCGAAGAAGCCTTGGCGAGTTGCTGTAGTGCATCCTGTGGATGGTACACACTGCAGCCACTGTGCGCCGGTGGTGAAGGGAGTGAATGTTTAGGGTGGTGGATGGGGTGCCAATCAAGCAGGCTACTTTATCTTGGATGGTGTCGAGCTTCTTGAGTGTTGTTGGAGCTGCACTCATCCAAGCAAGTGGAGAGTATTCCATCACACTCCTGACTTGTGCCTTGTAAGACTTTGAAAGACTTTGGGGAGTCAGGTGGTGAGTCACTCGCCGCAGAATACCCAGCCTCTGACCTGCTCTCGTAGCCACAGTATTTATATGGCTGGTCCCACAATAATCTTCCCACCCTCTTCTGGTTGTGCAGTACCCTCACCCCCCACTTCCCAGGATTGCCTCACCTCCACCACTCTTTAAGGGAATATTTCCGACTTGGCTCCATGGAGGAGTTGACGGATTTCCCATGCCAACCCCCACCCGCCCCCCCCCCCCAAATCAGTGAGCTGCCCGTCAGCACTCGCTGAGCACTGGTAGCTCACCAAAACTATGTAGATGAGGCCCGACTATGAAAATGGTTTGGGCCTGCTGCTGGTGCACTTAGGTGGGCAGCCTAAACACTGCCCACTGCCCACTGCCCGGCCGATGTGCACCCAACCCAAAAGTCGGCCCCCATGATCAAATAGGTAGGTTTTGAGAAGGCATTTAAAGGGGGCTGTGACCACAGACTGATTCATTTTAACATGATTGAGATTCAGAAATATCAAAGAATAGGATCCAGACATATAACTTTAAAAGGGCTAAATTTAATGAAATGAGCAAATATCGAAAGGAATTGGATTGGAGGATGTTCAACACTTCAGTAAAAGATATAATCCTCGCCATGAAGGACAAATATATACCTAAAACCAGCAAACTCAGACTAAACAAGTGTGATCCTAAATAGATTAACAAACAAATCAAAAGAGACATAAAAAAACAACCTCCACGGAAAGGGGTGTGGGTTCACTGAAATGAATATAGGAACATGCAGAAACACATTAAAAGGGTGATCGGTGGGACTAAAAGAAACCTAGAAAAATGCGCAGCTGCAAAACATAACAGTAAAACATTATTTCAGTATCATAATAGTGAGAGGCCAGAGAGGTGGTAAGAAAGATTCAAATGGCTTGAAACTGAGGATGAGCACAAAATAGTGCACATTCTAAATTATTACTTCCTCTTTTTACTAGGGAAGACATGAGCAACATACCTTCTGTAAGAAAAGGCAAATAAGCTAAGAAACAATGAAATATGAAATTAACTGTAGACGGGTTAAAAGAACTAAGATTAAGCAGCCAAACCAGGAGTATGCAAAAAAAACCACGAAGCAGCAGCCTCATTAGCCCTGCTGAAAAGAAGGGGTGTGGAGGCACCAGAAATTAGCAGGCCATCAACTCACTGGAAGAAAGAATGGAAACACACAATGGGTCAGCCATGTGGGGAAACATTAAAACATTAAAAGAGGAATGTGGTTGTGTATCAAAAATCTGCAATGGAGACAGCTAAGATCAGCTTATTACAGGTTTAGAGGGACCCTCTACCTGGACAAATCACCTGCGAGACAATACATGCAGGACTGGGCATGCCCCAGGCAGAAAACAGTGTATAAAGATTGACCCATAAATACCAGAAACCCGAATGGAATATTGAAGGGATCAGATACTTCCAGGGGATGTGAATGCTGGCAAAACAGCCTAATCCTGTGTGGTCCTAAAAGGGTAAACATAACGGAAGTAGATATAACGAGGAATATAGAAGGGCCACCCACGCTGGCTGTCCAGTCCTAGACGGGTAATATATTTCCAGTCTGGGGCTATTAGTTATCGCTCGATGATGTGTGTATCATTTGCTGTCTGTGAACAATAAAGCCTCAATTCTTTACCAATAGAGTGTCGGGTCAAATTGATTAAAAGGAACTACCGTACCTCGTTACGGGATTCCAACAAGTTGACGACCATGGCAGGACACTGACAAAAGAAATTGAGTAATTTGTCCTTCACAGATAGACTCAGACCAACCTAACTGATCCTTATGTTGGTTGAGTAGGAAACTCTAAAGGCATTGTAGGCTTATATACCTACCGATAACAAAGACGGGTAGTACGGCAGGGCCACCGGTGTGTGAGCCGGATGTGGCAAAGGATTTAGGTTCAAAAGAGGTGATGTGGCTCATAACCTGTATGACCCAGGATGAAGGCTTGACATATAGTGGTATAAGGGAACGTATTCAAAAGGAAATAGATAAAAAAGTAAAAGCGAAAAAGTGAAAACGGATGCCAGTATATGCGATGCATTTTTGTGCAGGGAGAAGTGAAGAGAGAAAAAATGGGAGGAATAGGTAGAGAAACTGAAAAAGAAGTTAGGACAAACAAGGGAGGAGAAAAGAGGAGTAGAAGATCAAAAAAGGATCTCACCGTTATGCTCCAACAACAGCAAGGGAGTTCCAGGATTTTGACCCAGCGACGATGAAGGAACGGCGATATATTTCCAAGTCAGGATGGCGTGTGACTTGGAGGGGAACGTGCAGGTGGTGTTGTTCCCATGTGCCTGCTGCTCTTGTCCTTTTAAGTGGTAGAGGTCGTGGGTTTGGGAGGAGCTGTTGAAGAAGCCTTGGCGAGTTGCTGTAGTGCATCCTGTGGATGGTACACACTGCAGCCACTGTGCGCCGGTGATGAAGGGAGTGAATGTTTAGGGTGGTGGATGGGGTGCCAATCAAGCGGGCTGCTTTGTCCTGGATGGTGTCGAGCTTCTTGAGTGTTGTTGGAGCTGCACTCATCCAGGCAAGTGGAGAGTATTCCATCACACTCCTGATATGTGCCTTGTAGACGGTGGAAAGGCTTTGGGGAGTCAGGAGGTGAGTCACTCGCCGCAGATTACACAGCCTCTGACCTGCTCTTGTAGCCACACTATTTATATGGCTGGTCCAGTTAAGTTTCTGGTCAATGGTGACCCCCAGGATGTTGATGGAGGGGGACTCGGCGATGGTAATGCCGTTGAATGTCAAGGGGAGGTGGTTAGACTCTCTCTTGTTGGAGATGGTCATTGCCTGGCATTTGTCTGGCGCGAATGTTACTTGCCACTTATCAGCCCAAGCCTGGATGTTGTTCAGGTCTTGCTGCATGCGGGCTCGGACTGCTTCATTTTTTGAGGGGTTGCGAATGGAACTGAACACTGTGCAATCAGCGAACATCCCCATTTCTGACCTTATGATGGAGGGAAGGTCATTGATGAAGCAACTGAAGATGGTTGGTCCTGGGACACTGCCCTGAGGAACTCCTGCAGCAATGCCCTGGGGATAGTAGTTGTACCTCGACCGCTCTGGCCGTCGGCGCGCAACAATAGAAAGGATATTATTAAACTAGAAAGAGTACAGAAAAGATTTACTAGGATGCTACTGGGACTTGATGGTTTGACTAATAGGGAGAGGTTGGATAGACTGAGACTTTTTTCCCTGGAGAGTAGGAGGTTTAGGGGTGATCTTATAGAAGTCTATAAAATAATGAGGGGCATAGATAAGGTCGATAGTCAAAATCTTTTCCCAAAGGTAGGGGAGTCTATAACGAGGGGGCATAGATTTAAGGTGAGAGGGGAGAGATACAAAAGGGTCCAGAGGGGCAATTTTTTCTCTCAAAGGGTGGTGAGTGTCTGGAACGAGCTGCCAGAGGCAGTAGTAGAGGCGGGTAAATTTTGTCTTTTAAAAAGCATTTGGACAGTTACATGGGTAAGATGGGTATAGAGGGATATGGGCCAAGTGCAGGCAACTGGGACTAGCTTAGTGGTATAAACTGGGCGACATGGACATGTTGGGCCGAAGGGCCTGTTTCCATGTTGTAAACTTCTATGATTCTATGATTCTAAACAAAAATAGAACTAGTAAATCCGCAGGAAGAAAATAAGAAGTTGAAATGGCAGTTGGAGGACACCCGAGGCGCCCTGAGAGAAATGGCCGGCCAGAGGGATAAGGAGAAGGCCCATTGTGAAATTAAGAAAATAGAACGGGACGGAGCCAGGGATAAGGAGGCTCAATGTAAATAACATGCCAGTCCTGTTTAGTCACCCAGTTACAGGACAAATTTAACAAAGGGTCTTTCCTACATGAGACTTTAAATTGGGATAAATTTGGCTTGAGTAGCAAACTTTGGACATTTAAAATTGGCTTGAAAGAAAAGGGATAAGTTAGTTTTGAAGGAATACAAGAGTGAGGGAGAAATGCTGTTCCTTTTCTAAAAGGTGTCTCTGTTTGCTTATGCTCCGCCCTTATAGAGCTAAAGCAGTTTAACTCTCTTTATGTCTTTGATACTAGATATTAAAAAAAATGTGCTGTCTTACGTTCAGTTTCTCTGTGCATGTGTGTAAGCATGTTATTTTTGATATTGATTTGGTGTAATTGATAGATTGAGCGTTTGATTAAATTATCAAATGATGAAACCGGTTTTCTGTGGCTGGCCACTACAGACAGCTAGTTATTTAAGCCTTGTGAATATTCTTTAGGCTCGAGTCCTGGGATTATCACCTAAAATTTGGCACTCTCTGAGTTGATAACCCATTACAGGAGTCAATATTTTAAGGTGTATGAGTGTGTGATATAAGTGTATGAGTGTGTTTCAATTGTGAAAATCTTTTAAGTGATTCTGTCTATTTAAAATTAGTAAGATGCAGTAAAGGAAGGACTGTCCATACTCTTAGATTTTGTGATTAACTGTGGTCAGGGACAAGGGCAACCAGAGTCCAAAAATAAAATAATTTAATGAAATTTGTTTTTTTTTAATCTAAATGATAAAGTCCAGGAAAAAAAATCCACCTTTTTAAATTCTGTCTTTCCATTGCTTGTGTTTAAAGTTAATCATTCCCTTATCTTCCTCAAGATCTTTCAGAGTCTGAGAAGCCAAGAGGTGATTAACAATTCAATGCAGCATTGTCTTTTTAGTGTCAGGTTTGATTTGAGTGGCTATCTACAAATGCATCTCCTTAACCCATCGAGGCTGTGCTAAAACTATGCATTCTGGCGGCCGCCTTCCAGGTAGGCGCCACTGCAGACGCATTGCTGGGCGAGATTTCGGAGTTATTGGGAATTAACAGCCTGAACTTAATGCAGTTATGCATGGAAACTGTCCAAAGAGCCTCCGAACACCCGACTGCATTTAGCAATCGGTTGTATGATCTTTATGAACGAACGTAGCCCACCGTGCCGGGAGAACAGGGTCCCATAACAGATTTTCTTAATAGACACGGGTTCCTCCGTGACCATTATTCATTCCCCACACCCTGAGGACATGAGTGGAGCCCTCATGAGCCTGAATGGGTTTGGGCAAGTAGCGAGACAAGGCTGGAGCCCACCAGTTTTGTGTTTTCCAGAATTCGAGTGTATGATAAACCAACCTGGTATTTTGGGTTTAGACACGTTAAATTGTTACGGCGTTATTATAGATTATGTTAATCAATGTATGTGGTGGGAGCGGAATATTGACAAGTGAGGAAATATGGTAATACACTGTGTCTCAGACGCCCACTCGGTGTTCACGATTAAAAAGGCTGAGATACTGCAGCCTCCTCAAAGTGACAACCTGGCAGTACAGCGGCTAATTGAGCAGTTTAAGGCAGTGTTTGCCACTCACAAGCACGACTGCGGGCACATGGAGGGGGAAGAATCCATTAATGGACTTCCCCATTCATTCGCCAAACAGTATCCAATTCCAGCGGCGAGTCACCCCTATGTAAAAGCTACGCTCGAATCCTTGTTACAGCAGGGTGTTTTACGCGAAGGCATGTTTACTACAAACTCACCAATTTGGTTTGTTAAAAAGCTGGATGACAGCTGGCGCCTCACCATAGATTACAGAAAATCAAGTTGTGTCACCCCCACCTACTCGCCTGTGGTTCGAGAGACGCCCACTTTGCAGTCTCAGGTACTCACAGGGAGCAAGTATTTTTCGACATTAGATATAGCTAATGGCTTTTGGAGCATACACGTTCGGAGGGAGGATCAATATAAATTTGCTTTTACTTTTGAGGGCCAAAGCTACACTTGGACGTGTCTGCCACAGGGCTTTTACAATGCCCCAACCATTTTCCATAAGCGGATAGCGAAGCCCATCAAGGATTTTTTCGGAACCATCTTGGCTTCTCCAGTACGTGGATGATTTGTTGCTTGCCACTGCGAGCCCAGAAGACCATGAGCGGCTGCTCAGCGAGCTGCTGTGCCTCCACCAGAAAGTGGGACTAAAACTTAACCCCAGGTAAGCACAGCTCCTACAAGAACAGGTGACCTTTCTGGGAGTTTCCATTTCAGGCAGCGGCCTCATACCCGACCAGCATAAGGTGAACATTATTCAAAGGTTGCTGTTGCTGACATCCAAGACAGCCCTCAGGTTCTTCTTGGGACTGGTAGGCTCCCAGCACTCCTTTATTCCCCGATTTGCTGACATGGCTAAACCCCTGTACGAACTCCTGGAAGGAGACAGTGACGGTGTATCAGCCCGATGGACCCCTGTCCACACCGAAGCAGTGACACAACTTAAGGAAGCAGTGATGCAGGCAACCTGCCTCATCTCCCCTGACCCCAAGTAGCCTTTTCACCTGGAGGTGGGGGCGAAAGACCAGAGTTTGGACCCAGTCCAATGGCAGGATGTTCAAGGCAAATTATTGCCTATGGATCCCGAATTTTGACAGGGGTGGAAGTGAAGTACACCCACTGCGAACAACATCTCTTAGCCAGCTTCTGGGCAGTAAAACACTTTAACTGCATCGTGGGGCTCAATAGAACAGTACTACACAGCCGGCACACACCCCTGAACCTGCTAATGAAGCCAGGGGACGCATTGGTCTCCTCGGCCTGACTGAGTCATGGGGCGCTGTTACTATCTCAATGACAGTTAGACATTACACCGAAACAGACAACCCTGCTACCACAGCTATTACTATATCAGGGAGAACAGCATGAGTGTTCGCTCCCTCTGTTGGACTTTCCTACCCATCCAGTATCTCAGAAGCCCCTCCCAGGGGCTAGTGATGTTTACATCGATGGATCATCGTTTCATGAACATGGCAAGCCGTTGACAGGTTTCTCTGTTTTGTTCCCCCTAAAAACCATTCAGCACAAGTGTGTGCCCCACTCTGCCCTGTATGCAGAAGTAACGGCCCTCTTGACTGCTGTCATTGAAACTCTGACCAACCTGTTAACATTTGGTCTGACAGTGCCTGTGCGATAAACACCATGTTGTCTCTGCCTCTGTATGCTAAGAATGATTACAATGCCACTGAGGGTACGCCATTAATACATGGGAATGTGTTTACGTTATTATGAGATGCACTGAAAGATAGGACAGCCACTGTCCACATTGGTAAGGTCAAAGCCCATATTAAAGGAACTGACCCTCACTCCCGAGGTAATTCTGAGGCGGATAAAGCTGCCAAAGAAGCAGGCCACACAGGGATACCTTGGACGGTGAACCTTTCCCAACAGAGGGTGACTGCTGTAACAAAAGACAGCATAGGCCTTCGGTAACTCCAGAGCTTGTGGTAACCCTATCAGCAGACGATTGCCTGGCACAAGGCTGGCAAGCCCCTGCCCCAACCCAGCGCATGGGTCCATCAGATCACCCTCACAAACGGGCCAAGCGATACTCAATTGCTACTCTATAAACCAAACGGTCACACTCTCCCCGTGGCATGCGTACCCTCTGCAACGTGTGAGGAATTCTTTGATTTGTACCATATTCATCCCGTCGGTGATCATTACTCAGCCGACACCACTATCAGTAAAATTGTTAAGGTAGTATGGTGGCCAAACATGTGTGATGACATGACCCTTTGAACACAACATTGCCTTGTGTGCCTCCAGCACAACCAAGTCATAAACAGGCTTAAAAGATTCAAAACAAATTTTATCCCAGAATGCTGATGGAGGCTAGGAAGGATTACGTGTTTGCATTACTGTTGGGGGCAGTGCTGCCTTCAGAGGGGCCCATCAGAATCACGTCCCCAAAATTTCAGGGTTCCATTCCACTGGTGGAAGTGCAGCAGAGAGGAACTCCCAGTTGCCCATGTGTATGGGCACAGACCTGTTCCAAATTGTGGGTGGTAGTTCCTGGGACAGGTGGTCTATGCCTGTAAAGGGGCTCAGAGGTGCCCACATTAGGAGAAATATCTGAGTAGCGTCATGCCGCTCAAAGGGTGGCAGTGAGGCCCAGGAGAAGCTGAGAAGTTATCCTTCTTATCTTCTCTTCTACCCTATAGAAGCAAGCGGAACTTTTACCTTTCCCTGGTGCAGTCTTAGAGCCTTAGTAAGGCCCTCAATGGAACTCAGGAGCAAGTCCCATTAGGCCTTACAAAGGCATGAGGAGGAGAATTCCTAGGGTGGCCTGGGAACTCACTCCAGGGGAGTGGAGGAAAGGATAGCAGATACACTCACTTCCTCTCAACTGGAATTTTGAATGATGGTTACAAGGGACGGAATCCCAGCAGGACCGTGTTCTGCCACAAATTTTGGCCCTCTCCAGTTGGCAATACCTCCATTCTCCACCCTCTGTTGTTTCAGGGCCTGTGTCTTTTACTTTTTTGTGCTGGTGCTCAATTTTATATCAGCCTTCATAAGACAACTCTGGGGTGAACATGGTTGAAAGATTTTCTTGGCGTTCGGTAACATTAAGCATTTACATACATTATTTATATATATCATTTTGTGTTTATGCATGTTTTGTACTATATTTCTGTGTTTCATTATATTTGTAACTCATCAACAAATTCTTGTTATAGAATAGCTCTGTGATTAATTATGCTATCATGCAAAATATTATTAAAGTAAAATTGAAGTCAATGGGAATCAGGGGGAAAACTCTCCAGTGGCTGGAGTCATACCTTGCACAAAGGAAGATTGTAGTGGTTGTTGGAGGCCAATCATCTCAGCCCCAGGACATAGCTTCAGGAGTTCCTCAGGGCAGTATCTTAGGCCCAACCATCTTCAGCTGCTTCATCAATGACCTTCCCTCCATCATAAGGTCAGAAATGGGGATGTTCGCTGATGATTGCACAGTGTTCAGTTCCATTCACAATCCCTCAGATAATGAAGCAGTCCGTGCCTGCATGCAGCAAGACCTGGACAACATCCAGGCTTGGGCTGATAAGTGGCAAGTAATATTCATGCCAGACAAGTGCCAGGCAATGACCATCTCCAACAAGAGAGAGTCTAAACATCTCCCCTTGACATTCAACAGCATTACCATTGCCGAATCCCCCACCATCAATATCCTGGGGGGTCACCATTGACCAGAAACTTAACTGGACCAGCCACATAAATACTGTGGCTACAAAAACAGGTCAGAGGCTGGGTATTCTATGTCGAGTGACTCACCTCCTGACTCCCCAAAGCCTTTCCACCATCTACAAGGCACAAGTCAGGAGTGTGATGGAATACTCTCCACTTGCCTGGATGAGTGCAGCTCCAACAACACTCAAGAAGCTCGACACCATCCAGGACAAAGCAGCCCGCTTGATTGGCATCCCATCCACCACCTTAAACATTCACTCCCTTCACCACCGGCGCACCATGGCTGCAGTGTGTACCATTTGCAGGATGCACTGGTGCAACTTGCCAAGGCTTCTTCGACAGCACCTCCCAAACCCCCCGTGACCTCTACCATCTGGAAGGACAAGGGCAGCAGGCACATGGGAACAACACCACCTGCATGTTCCCCTCCAAGTCACACACCATGCCGACTTGGAAATATATCGCCGTTCCTTCATCGTCGCTGGGTTGAAATCCTGGAACTCCCTTCCTAACAGTACTGTGGAAGAACCTTCACCACACAGACTGCAGCAGTTCAAGAAGGCGGCTCACCACCACCTTCTCAAGGTCAATTAGGGATGGGCAATAAATGCTGGCTTTGCCAGTGACGTCCACATCCCATGAACGAATAAATAACAAATCTTCCAGAAATCACTGAATACTGGAGAAGTGCCTGGGGACTGGAGAAAGGCAGATGTTACTCCTATTTTTTAAAAAAAGTAGCAAAAGTGACCCAGGAAACTAAAAATCAGTGTGTTTAATGTCCATTGTGGGAAAAGTTATGAAAACCCTTGTTAAAGATCATGGAGCATCTGAACAGAAATAAAATCATAAAAGATAGTCAATTATGGGTTCATGAGGGGAAGTTTTGCTAATCTAATTTACTGGTTTTCTTTGAGTGTGTGACAAAGAAGCTTGATGGGGGTAAGGTAGTGGATGTGGTGTACTTGGATTTCAGTAAGGCCTCTGACACAGTTCCCCTGGAAAGGCTGGTACTGAAAATGAAGAAAGCGGGAATCAGTGGAAGTATTTTACAATGGATAAGTAATTTGTTAACCAATAGAACCCAGAGGGTAGTGTTACAGGCATTGTCATCAGCCTGGGAGAATGTTACTAGTGGGGTCCCACGGGGGTCTATTTTGGGATCTCTTTTGTTTAATATCTTTATAAATGATCTGGAGCTTGGAGTCACAAGCACAATGGTTAAATTTGCAGATGATGCAAAGCTAATGAAGGTGGTAATTGGTTGGGAATTGGGCAGACAGGTGGCAGATGAAATTCAATGTAAGGAAATACAAAGTGCTTCACATGGGGACAAAAAATCTAGGAAGGGACTATTATCGAAATTGAAAGAAAATAATGTGTTTTGAAAATGAAAGAGATCTGGGGGTCCTCACTGACAATAAACTGAAGCTATTGCAGCAATACATGGTGGCTGTGAACAAAGCAAATCAGATGTTGGGATGTAATAAAAGGTTAATACTGAGCCAAAATAATGAGGTAATTCTACCACTTTATAGATAATTGGTTAACCGAACTTAAAAAATACTGTGTACAGTTCTGGTCGCCGCAGTACAAAAAGAATATTGCAGCTATTGAGAGGATACAGAACAAGGCAACCAGAACGATTGAGGAGATGGAGGGATTTGATTATGTGGAGCGATTACGTATGTTGGGCCTGTTCTCAATGGAAAAGAAAAGCTTGAGAGGTGACATGATTGTTGTTTTGAGGATTCTAAAGGCATTTCATTATGTAGTCTATGATAAGTTGTTTCACATTGTCCAGAACAGTAGAACCAGAGACCTGAATAAATTCAAAATTAATCTGTGAAAGCTAACTGAATGGACCTTGGTCTTATTTGGTCTAGGGTTGACAATTGTAAACAATTTTACAACACCAAGTTATAGTCCAGCAATTATATTTTAAATTCACAAGCTTTCGGAGGCTTCCTCCTTCCTCATTTACCTGAGGAAGGAGGAAGCCTCCGAAAGCTTGTGAATTTAAAATAAAATTGCTGGACTATAACTTGGTGTTGTAAAATTGTTTACAATTATTTGGTCTAACAATTCTTATGTTCCTGGGAAAGGAGACAACCAAGTTGTAAAAGATGAGGCTCCTTTTCACAAACTCTGCAGAAAAGTTGAGCTCAGTAAAGCAAGTGCACTACGTGGCTTGCCGGCCCACAGAATCATCATTTCCACTTTATTTATTGATCTCCAGAAATATAGTGAATATCATCCATAAAGTTCTTATAATAAAAGGATGTGGAAATGTGCAACAAAGTTCTGAACCGTGGTGAACAGAACCCATTGTGCATTTACTTGGAAACTGAAATGCAAAGCCCCAATTCCAATTTTACAGCAACTCCTTGCTGATTTGTCAGCTGATGAGGGATGGGCGTAGGCAGAAACCTAGGTGCACACTCTGCTAAATCCCCAATTACTTGCACAAACACATGAAAATTAAATTAAAATGAGCGAAATGTGGCCTTTGCCGTATTTCCTGCTGTTTTCCCCAATTGGACCTGGACACTGGGGCCGTTTGTTAGGCCCGGCATCCAGCATTATAAGTACTCCGGAGGGGATGTTGGGGGTTACAATGAAGAGGGACCTGTGCCAGCATTCTCAGAGCGCAGCCATGATCAGGATGTATCAGCAACGTGCAAAATTTGAACATGAATTTCATTTTTTCCTGGTAGCTCAGCAGTTGCAGTTTCCACCTGCAGCGGTAATGCCCCAGAGATCTTCAACAGCAAGTGTCCACCTCCAGTATGGCACAAGTCCACAACTGACCCCGGGAGCCCATCTCCAGCATCGGACTGGGGTCAGGGGGCATCTCTGGGGTGAGCAGAATCCCACCCCGACCAGATATACGCCTTCATTGGAAAATCTATGCCCTTATGTTTAATTAGAACGAACACAAAAGACCACTAACATACTTGCAGTTAATAACATAGTTAAATTTAACATTTTAACCCAATTAATTCAATTAGATTTATTTATAAGGTATAGTACAGAAAAATATTGCAAAATAATCTATTTTGAATATAATTAGGAGATTGTTAAAGTTTAGTTCATTGTATGTTGGTTTAAATCCACATGAGTAAAGCAGAGTAGATCAAAAGCCTAACTGCTACAGAAAGGTACCTTAATAAGTTATGCAGGTCTGCACAGGAAAATAAATTAGATAGATTTTAACTCTTAAGTATATGGTGTGTTATTGAAAGACAAGACTGAATCAACCTACAAATTAATTAGTTTCAATGTATTCAGTTCAATTTTTTGTGTACATACTACTGCACGCCTGTTAAATTGATCAGTAATTCAAAGTAACATTTATAGATCATCTACTGCAAAGAAACATTGCCACCAACACTAACAGTTCAACAGGGAATTAGCTTCAGCAGTTTAAAAATTAGTCTGAAGTAAACAATAAAATACTCTAACACAAAATATTGACCTGAAACTTTAACTCTGTTTCTCTCTTCACAGATGTTACCCGACCTGCTTAGTGTTTCCAGTATTTTCTGTTTTTATTTCAGATTTCCTGCATCCGTAGTATTTTGCTTTTGTTTTACAAACATAAGCCCTGATTTTAACTCGGGGCGGGAATCGAGCAGGTGGGGGCTGAGGCGTGCGGCAAACCGTCCTGAACTCGGCAGCGAGAGACCCAGGAGATTTTAACTCCTTGGCCTCAGCTGCATGCCCCCAGTCAGTTTCCCACCTGAAACCAGTGGGAGGTTTCAGCAGCCGGAGAAACGGTTTGGAGAAACCGAAGAGAAGGTCCCTGGCAGTCAGGTGGGTCAATCAGACGGGGATGAGACCAGGGAGGCCTAAACTTTCCTTATGGGACCTGGAGGAATACTCCTGTTCATTATGGCCCCCCCAATGAAAGTAAAAGACTTACCTTTTTGGGCCTCTTCTGATCTTCTCGCTCGGTGGACTTGGCGAGGAAGCCACAACTGCTTCCTCGCTCAAGTCCACGGTTTACTGCAGATTAATCCCTTCTAAACAGAATTACACATATTAAACAAGGTAAAGGAAAGCTGAATTTTAAAACTGCCTAGGATGCACATTTTTCATAATTTTCTTCACAAGTTAACTGAAGACCATCAAACAGGTCATAAATGATATCCAATAAATGAGGTATATGTGTTCAAATTTCCCATCTTGCCAGCATAACTGCACATTTGTCTCAATTTTATCCACTCAAGCTATTAGTTGGATTGAGGATTCAATCCAGATGAGCCTAAATGAGGGTCACCACACCCAGAATGTGCCAGAGCATTTTCTCTTTCTTGCTCACTGCATCGCTATCCTAACAATGAATGCAAGTAAAGCTGTTTTTATTCTGCTGTTGTTTACATGTAGAAAACAGATGGGTTGTGGACGGAGGGAAATAACAGCTTTTTGCAAATGCACAATTACCCATGATCAACTATATTAATTTACATTTGTGTTGTGCAAAGGGAAAATTGTGCCCTGTAGCTCTTCACTCCAAATATTGCCTTACCTTTCATAATTGGATGAGATTGAGGCTGTATCTCACTTGGTAGTAGCTGATTTGCTACATCATCAAAAGCCTTTACAACAACAAAAGTTTAAACAATTTAAATTTAACAGCAATTAGTTTAAACATCAATGAAGATACTCAGATAATAATGTTATTAGTCTCAATTTAAAATAATACCACAGGCAGGCAAAAAATAATACCACTCCCTTTGGTAATAGGAATGCAATAATCAGTCAGTGCTCCAAAATAAATATATTTTAAGTAATTAAGTTGAAATGACTTTATCAAACTTTTTTAAAATGACAAAATGTTCCTATTTTCAATATGTAAACAGATATGATGAGTGGAATGATCCTGGGCATCACATACTTGCACCAGAAGTTGAGAAATGATGTCATGTATTGGGTACATGCAAACAAGATAAAACAAGAAAATGGCTATCAAAGAAGGTTGATTATAGTCTTCCGTTTAATTTGTCTGTTTTGATTAGAAATTAGCCTTAGAATTAAACAAAACAAGTACATCCCTATTGTATATGCATCCCTATTGCTAATCTAGTGAAAAGAATATTACTGACAATAGAAGTGATCTTGTTGCAATTAATTCTGGTTATATTTTCTGAGTAGAATAACTCATATAAAATGCAGAAGTATACTGAAACATGCTATTTTTATCCCAACATATGGATTAAAAACTCAGTGCTTCAGTAATAACACACTGACTTCCTCTAGATTTAATCTATATTTTTTAAATAAAAGAACAATAAGAAAGTATTAATCTGCTTAACATTTCTAACTACATACTCCAAAGGGTTTTACCTTTTAATCTTACATATGCTTAGCAGTTACTGGCAAATCTGTACATTTTCATTTCATCCTTTCAACATCAAGTGGTAAGCAGCAAAAACTGGATCATACATCAAAGACCATGCAGGGCTCCAAGACACAGAGTGACTCTTCCATTTCACATATTGAATTCAAGCAGGATATCAAAGTGCTACCAAAGAACCTCAGGTCTTTACAGAGAAAAGGGCTTTAACATCTGTAGAATGTGAAGTGCAAGACAAATCACCTCAGGGAAATGCTAGCGTTTATTCACAGCAGCAAATTTCCAGCCTTTTGATTCTCTTATTCACTGTACCACCCTGTCTCTCCACAGAACCAGTTCTTTGCAAGCAGCCTTTTGTCTCAAAGACTTCAAACATTGCTGTAGTGGTTTCATGTTAAGATAGTTCAGCAAAGCTGCTCTGAATACATCTAAAACCTACGTATTTAGGTTTTTGAAGTGCGTGTGTGTGCACAATTACATTATGACTATTTTAATTTTACCTTTTCATCTTGCTCATTCTGCCCATCATTGTCTCTATTACGTGTCCCATTGTAACTGACATGGCTGCAAAAATAAACAGAAATGTAAAAAATTTAAAGGTCCAAAAATATAATGTATATGCAACAGAAGAACACCCAATGCCACATTGATCAATAAGTTGCTATTATACATGCAGAATTTCAGCCAGAATGGCTTTGCTGACTTCTTCATCAAGAGTAAAAAGGATCATTGATGTGGCACAGTTTACATCAAAAGCGCACCATATGCACTGAAGCCTATGCAGATCAAACTGACTTGTTTAATGGCATTCAGTCATAAGTACACTGGGGGTTGCAATTACCAGTAATACCTTACAAAAGATTGAGGTAAGTGATTTGCTAGTATATTGAGAAACAGTTAAACAGGTTTAGCAATCAGACTTAAATGATTATTTCTGGGTGGGGGGAGGGAATAGTGTAGCCCAAGCCAGGCATTCAAAAATAGCTCTAAATAAAATCAGCTGTGACTTGCACTGACAGGAAGCTTCTTTTTTGTTTTATTATGTTCCAGTGTTTATATATAAAGCACAACGGTGATATTGAGAGTGCTCATGAAAGAGATTTAATTTAAAACCCAATATTTATCTTTTTCACCAGATTATGTTTCTCTTACTGTTATGTCAATCAGTATCTTCTATGTTGTTAGAGCTCGGTCCATGACAGGTATTTTTATTTAACTCTTTGATAACTAGTCTTCATTTTAAAAAATCTCATCACTTATCTTCCCTCCTCCCCAAGTTGTTGTCTCCTTGATGGGGTATGGTTTCACAGGTACCAGCCATCCTCCAGTTCCTTGCTCAAGTGAGTGTCAGCAGACTATTCAACATGAGGAGGGGGCGTATTGCAACCAAGCCTGTCCCCCTCCACCCCCGACTTCCATATACTTGCATTTCTAGCAGGAGTTGCTGGATGGTGATCAAATATGGAACACTACTTGATTATTCTCCCTGTAACCAAGTGTACTGAGGTGAATTGTAGCACCTCCACCACTGCCCCAAGCTAAGTTTAGCCCAGTTCCACGCCATCCTGACATGGATGTATAGCGTCATACCTTCATTGTCGCTGGGTCAATATCCTGGAATTCCCTAACACCCTTGTGGGAGCACAACCACAAGGACTTCAATGATTTAAGAAGGCCTACACCACCTCAGGGCAACTAGGGATAGATTAAATGCATCCCAAGAACAAATAAAATAACTCAGCAAAGAATTGAACCTTCTTGTTTTGTATGACACATTTATTCACTGGACAAGCTGATTGAGCCATCAGAAGACAGACTTCCTTTTTTTCCTGTTTCTAGCTATCTACTCTCAGGATTTTAATTCCTGTAAGATAAAATATAATTCCACGTGTAAAATTGGTTAATGTCATGTTAAACATGCTTGGTAATGTCACCAATAATTCACCTTATTTTTTCACAATCATTGCTGGATCTATAGTCTGTGCTCTGGAATTCTTGTCCTGTTGCTGACTCATTATTTTCTTTCATTCTTTTATATTGTTTGCGAGCTAGACATCCCCTGACACCTGTAAAAGATCATGTGCAAAAAATAAAATAATCAAAGCTCGTCTTCTAAGAGCATATGCTTAGGAAGACAATGTGATAGGAATATAGGAACAGGAGGGCCATTCAGCCCCTCAAGCCTGTTCCACCATTCAATTAAATAACGGCTGATCTGTATCTTAACTCCACCTACCTGCCATGGTTCTGTAATCCTTGCCTAACAAAAATAGATCAATCTCAGTTTTGAAATTTGCAATTGACCTAGTCTCAACAGCTTTTTGAGAAAGTTCCAGATTTCCACAACACTTTGTGTGAAGAAGTGCTACCTGACATCACCCCAGAACGGCCTAGCTCTAATTTTAAGGTTATGCCCCTTTGTTCTGGACTCCCCCACCAGAGGAGATAGTTTCTCTCTATCTACCCTATCAAATCCTTTAATCAACTTAAACACCTCAATTAGATCGCCCCTTAATCTACTATACTCAAGGGAATACAAGCCTAGTCTATGCAACCTGTCCTCATAATTTAACCCTTTTAACCTGGTATCATTCTGGTGAATCCACACTGCATCCCCTCCAAGGCCAATATATCCATCCTGAGGTGCAGACTGAACGCAGTACTCTAAATGGGGACTAACTAGAGCTTTATATAACTTCCATCCCTTTGCATTACAGCCCCCTTGAGTTAAAGGCCATCATTCCATTAGCCTTTTAAATTATTTTTTGTACCTGTCCACTAGCTTTTAGTGATTTCTGTAATTTGACCTCTAAATCTCTCTGCTTCTTCACAGTTCCCAGCTTCTTGCCATTTAGAAAATACTCTGATCAATCTTTCTTAGATCCAAAGTGGATAACCTCACATTTCCCCACGCTGAACTCCATCTGCAACAGTTTTGCCCACTCACTTAATCTATCACTGTTCCATTGCAATTTTCTGTTCCCATCTACACTATTTACCGTGCCACCTAACTTGGTGTGTCAGAAAACTTGGCTCTCTATTTATTGATCATTGATTGCAGTATATAGTACACAATTTCAAATCACTTGCACAAAACAGTGTTGTCACTATACTTTATAATCAATTAAAATACAATTTTCTTGTTGGTTACTTGCAATAAATGAGTGTATTCAAGGTGTAACTGACATTAAGTATGGGCAGAAATTGTTAATGCTGGATTCACCAAATATGTCTGCCAGAGCACCCCTTGGAGGAAATGGATACCGGCCAGGCAGGTCAGAATGTCCGAGTAGTTCTCTGGGCCCTTCTGCCTACACACATACCCAGACATCTGCAGAGAGAGGTAGAAAACCTCACTTTGGCAGACATTGATGGTGGAGTCTCCGCTTCCCAATGATGGCTATGCCAACAGACCTCCTGGTGGCATCACAATGAGATTTGAACACCTGTCTAACCCTTATGCAGGAAGGGTCTTCAGAAGTCTCCCAGTCACAGCATGTCATACTTTATATAGTATTACACGAAAGAACGCATGCCAGGGTGATCAGGGTTGCCTGTTTGGCTGCATCTGAAAAGATGCCACCAACCAATTCAGCGGGCCATGGCAAGCCCACTTGGGAAGGACGGCGATAACCAGCCTGCTCAGAGCCTGGATCAACAGAGAGGGAGATGCTAAGCGCTGCCATCTGCTGCAAGGACACCAGCGGCGACCATGCAGCACAAAACTTGCACACGTGCAGGGACAGTAATTGTCAGTAGTACTAACCTAAGAGATAGAGCAGTAGAGTGCCCTGGTAACTATGTGTAGGATTATCATAATTGCATTCAAAAAGAATTTACTTATGATGTTGCTACACATAGCGAACGGAACAATTCTTTATCCATTGTCATCTCTCATTGTACTTGTTTGCAGCAGTAAACTGGAAGTAGCAATAAAAGGTTTCACTATATAACCAGCCACAGCAATATCAACACAAACCCTGACACATGAACAACCCCACAGTAGTTTCATTAATGTTTATACTACATGTAGAAAAATCAATGTTTGATAATGTTATATTAAAGTAGACATGAAACAAGAAATGAGATTGGTGCAAACTGAGAGAACTGCCAGATCAAGTTGCTCTTTATATAGAAGATTTCAATGTTGAAAAGGAATATTAATGACCAAGGTTTTGCACTTCAATTTTCTCATTTTTTAAGCTGCAGTGACATGGTACTGAAACAAGCTAAAAAAGCAAGATGCTGATAAGTTAATTTTCATACAGAATTCATAAAAGTTTTTGCTTTTGCTTTGTTCACCACCTTTTAATCAAATGTGGCCTCAAAATTCCACACCATTTTTGATGGAATTTTAGTGTACAACAACTTTTTTTGGCAGCCATTAATACCGGTTTCCTGCCCAAAAATCGATCTCCCCAAATTTTCTTGTGCTTTCTGGCCCTTCCTACGATCTGCCTATCAAGTCCCGAGTGAGCTCATTTACATCTATTATGTCTTCTGCTTTTACATATGCAAATGCACTCAGGGTAAGTTAGAATGAGAATTAAAAAGCGCAGCTGTTGCCAGGATGAGCCTAGAAAAATGGAAGTGAGGAGATTGAGAGTCTGAAAAGTGTGGAGCATTTTAATACCAATTTCTACAGCTGGCAATGACTTTTTGCGGTAGTTTTTGGCATTCTGCCTACACAGACCCGGACTTGCTTCACGCTGCTTCTGGAATTGCGAAACCATTAGGAGAGTTTGAGCCCCACCCACAGTGAGGGCTTCTCAGGATCAGGTATGGCATTCATTATGGGCACATCCTTGTACGCTATAATCATGGAGGAGGAGCAGAACAAGATGGAACAAAGAGTCAGGCACATTTAAGAAGTAAGGACCCCACCGGATATTACTTCTCCCCACAGAATACACAGATAGTAGTGCTGTAGTGCTGAAGACTTGTGCTCCAGAACTAGCAGCGCCTCTAGCCAAACTGTTCCAGTACAGCTACAACACTGGCATCTACCCGACAATGTGGAAAATTGCCCAGCTATGTCCTGTCCACAAAAAGCAGGACAAATCCAATCCGGCCAATGACCGCCCCATCAGTCCACTCTCAATCATCAGCAAAATGCAGTACTTACTCACCAGTAACCTGCTCATCGATGCTCAGTTTGGGTTTCGCCAGGACCACGACTCCAGACCTCATTACAGCCTTGGTCCAAACATGGACAAAAGAGCTGAATTCCAGAGGTGAGGTGAGAGTGATTGCCCTTGACATCAAGGCAGCATTTGATCGAGTGTGGCATCAAGGAGCCCTAGTAAAATTGAAGTCAATGCGAATCAGGGGGAAAATTCTCCAGTGGCTGGAGTCATACCTAGCACAAAGGAAGATGGACATCACTGCAGGAGCTCCTCAGGGCAGTGTCCTAGGCACAATTATCTTCAGCTTCTTCATCAAAGACCTTCCACCATTATAAGGTCAGAAGTGGGGATGTTCGCTGAAGATTGCATAGTGTTCAGTTCCATTCGCAACCCCTCAGGTAATGAAGCAGTCCATGCCCGCATGCAGCTACTCCTGGGCAACATCCAGGCTTGGGCTGATAAGTGGCAAGTAACATTCGTGCCAGACAAGTGCCAGGCCATCACCATCTCTAACAAGAGAGAGTCTAACCACCTCCCCTTGACGTTCAGCTGCATTACCATCGCTGAATCCCTCACCATCAATATACTGGGGGTCACCATTGACCAGAAACCTAACTGGACCAACCACATAAATACTGTGGCTACAAAAGCAGGTCAGAGGTTGGGTATTCTGCGGCGAGTGACTCACCTCCTGACTCCCCAAAGCATTTCCACCATCTACAAGGCACAAGTTAGGAGTGTGATGGAATAATCTCCACTTGCCTGGATGAGTGCAGCTCCAACAACACTCAAGAAGCTCGACACCATACAGGACAAAGCAGCCCGCTTGATTGGCACCCCATCCACCACCTTAAACATTCACTCCCTCCACCGCTGGCACACCGTGGCTGCAGTGTGTACCATCCACAGGATGAACTGCAGCAACTCGCCAAGGCTTCTTTGACAGTACCTCCCAAACCCTCAACCTCTACCACCTAGAAGGATATGAGCAGCAGGCACACGGGAACACCACCACCTGCACGGTCCCCTCCAAGTCACACCTCCTTCATCATTTCATTTCCTTGTCTTTGTTATCATCATCCTCATCAGAATTCAGAAGGAAGTCATAAGTCTCTGTTCCTCCTCCTCATCGTCTGCCTCCTCTTGTGCCTCTCCTTGCTATAGTGGATCTGCAAGAAAGGAGGGTACAATCTAAGAGGGGGTGAGCATTACCCTCTTGGGATTGAGGAAATAGAGAAGGGGGTGAATGCTTGTGGCTGTGTGGTTCTTCACTGGGATGCCACAGTGACAGTATAGGTGTTCAGTCACTAACTTGGTATTGGCACTACGCCCCGAACCTTGCCAACCCCCATGAGAAAAACAGAATGCCTCTCCATGAACTACATGGCCTGCCTTGTAGGGCATGAATTGTTTCAAATTGGTGATGACCCTCTAGTGGCCTGCCTTTTGCAGGCAGGATGCACCATCTCCTTCTGTAGCAAGATAGAGTAAATTAGGCGAACGCTAGCAATTGAGGAGGTTATGCCAAGGGGCATGGGAGAGCTGAAGTAAGAGATGTGGTTGTATCATCCTGGTTAAGTGGAGGAAGGGATTTTTAGGGTTGTGCATACAAATAATTGCTATTAGGAGAGATAGGTAAAGTCTGGAGTTCGTGCCTTCCTTAATCACATTGCCACAGACTCTTCTCTTCTTTTTGTTCTATTTCATCCAGCAGTGTTTGCAGATCAGACTCAGTGAAATTGTGGCATCTGCCTCTGTGTTGTACCCTGCTGCCTTCTTTGCCAGCCTCTGCTAAGATTTTATGGGTTAGACATTCTTGTAAAGTGGCACAAAAACAGCCATGAAACATCCAGGCAAGCTATCTGACAGTCAACTCTTTGAGCCAAGCACTGTTCCTCACTTACCCGCTGCTCCCCAGTCTGCCGCTATGATCTTCAACCAGAACTGACTATTAAAAGGCGGCAATCTAATTTCCATGCACTCCAGTACATTACTCCCATTTTACAGAAGTTTTACGCCAATCACGACTCCCATGGGTTTGCAAATGAACTGACCCACGAAAATCTGCCGTAAATACCTTTCCAGGCCATCGGCAGGGACAACTCATTTTCCATTTGAGTAAAAGTGGTGCAATTCACTGCATGGAATTTTGCGGCTAATGACTTTATTTAAAACATTTATGCATTAACTCAACTTGTACTTTCTTACTCCTCAAAGTGCTGCCAAATTGTAAAAAGTAATAAATCAGAAATCTATTTCAAATAGAGCTGATCTAAACAGAGCTTTATTGCTATTTTAAACAGCAACAGGTTTGATAAAAAAACATTTTAATGCAGTATTTGTACAGAAGTCAAATCATTTAAATGTAATTTTTGTTGCTATTCTGTTGGAAGACAGATGAAAGTAATAATGAGATTGTTGAACATACAGGGTTCAACAATCTCATACTTACTTTCATCTATTTAATGTTTAAACGTTTAAAGATAAATGTAGTTCCAAGTAGTAAAATCCTTTCCTTTCATTACTTTGTTACCTCTTTTTCCATTTAATTACTGTGACAGTTTTTTTTACTCTGGTCAGGGGAGCAGCCTTCTAGTGGAATTATCAATGCACAATTACATAATTTACTTACAGTTTTTAGTAGGGAAATGATAAAAAGTTAAATCCAGACAGCTGAAATAAACAGTTTTCTCTGACTAGAGGAATAGGAAGCACTGAAAATTATTCACTGTAAAAAATGGTGAGAAATGTAATGAAATGAAACAAAGGACTTCCCCATTGGTAATTAATTATTTTACACCCATTTACTACGACTGATTATTTGTAGTTGCGAATTCTCAGTAAATATCCACGACTAGATGATGCATCTTTTTTTTAAAGAAAAGCTCTAATTGCAGTTAGGAATAAAAACTCTCACCCCCACTCAGCTGTGTAGTAAGAGATTCAATAAATCCAGAATAAGTACCAGATTTGCATCTTGTCTCATTTTCTGTGGCCACAGAAAAACTCAGCACATGTGTGGACTGGTAATTTAATATTGTCCAGGGCATGAATTAATTCAGCACAGCAGTAAGTATAAACACAAGGAGATTGCATTCAGTTAGAGTGAAGCTAACCCATATCTTTGAATGTTGATCTTGTACAGGACTGTAGTGTAAGGACACTTTTAGATTTGTTTAATCCCCCTTGTAAAGGTGCAAAGTATTAAATAAGCAGAAACAAGTATCCTTGTAAATACAGCATTGTTATATTTTCTATCTGTTTTTGATGAATCAATGGATAGGGAATAGGTTAGGGCAACTGAGACCTTTGGGCCATCAGCTTCTGTACTTGAAAGAAATGTGTTTATTTTTAAAATGCTAATGTAATCTACCTCAAAGCAATAGCTGTAGTAAATGAACAAAATAAACAAGTCACGAGTTTTCCATGAGGAGCTACTTTTCCCTATTCTCGGCACCTGTGAGCATCTGCTGTCAGGATCACTGAGCAACATCATATATGCAAAATGTATAAAGTCACAGACAAATCAAAGTAGGCAGGGTAAAGAGATCAAGAATTATTCGGTTTAATCTTTTTTTCACACTGTTTGGACTTATGATAAGGTAATTTACAAAAAATAATTCAGTGCCTTTGAAATGTTTGTTCTTGTAGACAGAGCTCTGCCTGGAGGAGGGCCATAGATAACAATTAGACGTGCCTTCTTACACTACCCTCACAGTATTTGGCATTGGTTCTGATGAAAGAAAGCCTACTAAGGTTAATATCCCCACTTTGATCTCTGTTGAGGCGTACCAGAAAGAATTAATTTACATTTCAGATGAAAAAAATGTTGACAGTATGAAAAGGCATCTTGTTTCTGGTATGCGAATGTGCTGCAACAGACTGAGAATGGAGAGGAAGTTGAAGGGATAAGCATCATTGCTGCTTTTATAGTGGAATAAATGAAAGGATGTTAGATTTCAATGTGTGGTATTTTACAGAAGCACATAAACCAAATGCTGCTGGAATTTTTGAGGCCAAATCTTTACATAGAATGAAGTAAAATAGAGGTTTCAAAAAGAGCAGCCACATGTTTAACAAACCATCTGTACAATTAAACATATTGGTCTGAAAATCTGCTGGCTGTAACTTTAGACTTATGGGGTGGTGTCTCTGCCTGTCCCTTAAAAGACCATGCATGTAAGGTGATGGGGCCACGGGGAAGGGGCTCCGAATGTCAGAGCACCCACGACCTTGGCCTTCTTTGAGATCTGGCATATTGTTGTCACTGGTACATCTAGTAAGATCAGGGTACCAACTGACCAAGGGGAGGACGTGTGGCCTGCTTGGGGGTCCAGACTCGGATTGTAGCCTAGCCTCCCAGGGTTTGGCCAGTCAATTTTTTTTGTAAATTTTTTTAAAAAAGAGTACCACCTTTGTAAAGGGGCTGCAAGGGGACCTACATGTTTCTTCCTAGGGTGTGGTGGGGTGGGGGGGGGCGGGGGAGGAGGAGGATGAGCGAAACCTTTGGGGCTAGGACTCTTCAGCCAGACTTTCCAGCTTTGTGTGTGTCAGTAGGGGAACGTGTCACTCGCCTACCAAAGGTGTGTAAACATGGGACTGGACTTAAACCGGGCTGGGACCAGTGTCCTGGCAAATCAAATAACTAGGGCCATAGAGAGGGCTTTAATCTAAAAAAGAGGGGTGGGAGGGAGGGTTCAGGTAAGGGTAAATTTATAAAACTGAAGAGAAAAGTCAAGGCCATACAGCAGTAAAGATTTGGGTAAAGATAAGCAGTGTATGTCAGGAAGGGACAGAGAGTTTAACGGTAATAGTGCATCAGTGAATAAGGTCAAATCAGAGAAAAATTGTAAGAAGTTAAAATTAAAGGCACTTTATCTGAATGCACGAAGCATTCGTAACAAGATAGATGAATTAATGGCACAAATAGAGATAAATGGATTTGATCTAGTAGCCTTTACTGAGACGTGTTACAAGGTGACCAAGGTTGGGAACTAAATATTCCAGAGTACTTGACTTTTCGAAAAGACAGACAAAATGAAAAAGGGAGTGGGGGTAGCCCTGATAATAAAGGATGACATAAAGACAGTAGTGCGAAAGGATCTTGGCTTGGAAGATCAGGAAGTATGGGTAGAGCTAAGAAATAACAAGGAGCAGAAAACCCTGGTGGGAGTAGTTTACAGGCCCCTAACAGTAGTTATACTGTTGGACAGAGTATTAATCAAGAAATAATAGGAGCTTGTAACAAAGATAATGTAATATTTGTGGGTGACTTTAACCTTCATATATATTGGGCAAATCAAATTGGCAAAAGTAGTCTGGAGGACGAGTTCATGGAATGCATTTGAGACAGTTTCCAAGAACAATACGTCGTGGAACCAACCAGGTAACAGGCCATTTTAGATCTTGTCTTGTGTAATGAGATAGGGTTAATTAGTAATCTCATAGTAAGGGATCCTCTGGGGAGGAGTGATCATAATACGATAGAATTTTACATTGAGTTCGTGAGTCACGTTCTTAAGTCCGAAACTAGAGTCTTAAACATAAACAAAGCCAATTACATAGGTATGAGGGGCGAGTTGGCTGCAGTTGAGTGGGAAATTAGATTAAAATATACGATGGTAGATAAACAATGGTGAACATTTAAAGAAATAATTCATAATTCTCAACAAATATACATTCCATTGAGGAATAAAAATTCCATGGAAAAAGTGATCCATTCGTGGCTAACTAAAGAAGTTAAGGATAGTATTAGATTAAAAGAAGAGGCATATAATGTTGCCAAGAAGAGTAGCAGGCCTGAGGATTGGGAGTGTTTTAGAAACCAGCAAAGGATGACCAAAAAATTGATAAAGAGGGAGAAAATAGAATATGCGAGTAAACTAGCAAGAAATATAAAAACAGATTGTTAGAGCTTCTACAAGTATGTAAAAAGGAAGAGAGTAGTGAAAGTAAATGTTGGTCCCTTAGAGGCTGAGACAGGAGAAATTACAATGGGGAATGAGGACATGGCGGAGATGTTAAACAAATATTCTGTATCTGTCTTCACAGTAGAAGACACAAAAAAAATATCGGAAATAATGGGGAATCAAGGGTCTAATGAGAGTGAGGAACTTAAAGTAATTAAGATTAGTAAAGAAAAAGTACTGGAGAAATTAATGGGACAAAAAGCCAACAAATCCCCTGGACCTGAAGGCCTGCAACCTAGGATTCTAAAAGAGATGGTTGCAGAGATAGTGGATGCATTGGTTATGACCTTCCAAAATTCCCTAGATTCTAGAACGGTCCCAGTGGATTGGGAGGTAGCAAATGTAATACCACTATTCAAGAAAGGAGGGAGAGAGAAAACAGGGAGCTACAGGCCAGTTAGCCTGACATCAGTCGATGGGAAAAAGCTGGAATCTACCTTGGTCCAAACATGGACAAAAAAGCTGAATTCCAGAGGTGAGGTGAGAGTGACTGCCCTTGACATCAAGGCAGCATTTGACCAAGTGTGGCACCAAGGAGCCTTAGTAAAATTGAAGTCAATGGGAATCAGGGGGAAAACTCTCCAGTGGCTGAAGTCATACCAAGCACAAAGGAAGATGGTAGTGGTTGCAGGAGGCCAATCATCTCAGCCCCAGGACATTGCTGCAGGAGTTCCTCAGGGCAGTGTCCTAGGCCCAACTATCTTCAGTTGCTTCATCAATGACCTTCCCTCCATCATAAGGTCAAAAATGGGGATGTTCGCTGATGATTGCACAGTGTTCAGTTCCATTCGCAACCCCTCAGATAGTGAAGCAGTCCATGTCCGCATGCAGCAAGACCTGGACAACATCCAGGCTTGGGCTGAAAACTGGCAAGTAACATTCACGCCAGACAAGTGCCAGGCAATGACCATCTCCAACAAGAGAGAGTCTAACCATCTCCCCTTGACATTCAACGGCATTACCATCGCTGAATCTCCCACCATCAACATCCTGGGGGTCACCATTGACCAGAAACTTAACTGGACCAGCCATATAAATACTGTGGCTACAAGAGCAGGTCAAAGGCTGGGTATTCTGCGGCAAGTGACTCACCTCCTGACTCACAAAAGCCTTTCCACCATCTACAAGGCACAAGTCAGGAGTGTGATGGAATACTCTCCACTTGCCTGGATGAGTGCAGCTCCAACAACACTCAAGAAGCTCGACACCATCCAGGACAAAGCAGCCCGCTTGATTGACACCCCATCCACCCCCTAAACATTCACTCCCTTCACCACCGGCGCACTGTGGCTGCAGTGTGTACCATCCACAGGATGCACTGCAGCAACGCGCCAAGGCTTCTTCGACAGCACCTCCCAAACCCACGACCTCTACAACCTAGAAGGACAAGGGCAGCAGGCACATGGGAACAACACCACCTACACGTTCCCCTCCAAGTCACACACCATCCCGACTTGGAAATATATCGCCGTTCCTTCATTGTCGCTGGGTCAAAATACTGGAACTCCCTACCTAACAGCATTGTGGGAGAACCTTCACCACACAGACTGCAGCGGTTCAAGGCGGCGGCTCACCACCACCTTCTCAAGAGCAATTAGGGATGGGCAATAAATGCTGGCCTCGCCCACATCCCATGAACGAATAAAAAAAAATCATTTTCAGGTTGGCAGGCTGTAACTAGTGGGGTGCTGCAAGGATTGGTGCTTGGGCCTCAGCTATTTACAATCTATATTAATGACTTAGATGAAGGGACCAAGTGTAATGTATCTAAGTTTGCTAACGATACAAAGCTAGGTGGGAAAGTAAGCTGTGAGGAGGACACAAAGGCCTCAATTTTCTAATGTCCGTGCGGGTGCGTTGGGGGCAGGGCGGGGCTACGAAAATCGCGAAAATGAGGAGCGGGAAAAGAACTCGGCTCCAACACGCCAACTTCCGAGTTTCACACAGACGCTTCTGTGTGCGCGCGCTGTTCCCGAGCCTGCAAGTCCCACCGATATTTAAACCTGTCATTAGGGAACTTAGACTTGTTAAAGTAGTTAATTTTTTTGTGATTTAGGCAGGGGAAGGATTTTAATTCTGCCTCAGTGTGTATTCTGCGCTGTCTGAAACACTCCATGTTGAAGTAGTCGTGTTTCAGTCAGCAGCCATTTGGACATTTAAATGGCTGTTTGACAGATGGGGATAAAAGGTGAGTTATTGCAGCAGGGCACTCAGTTCCCTCAGGCAAACTTTTGGCTGGGAGATCTTTGTGTTTAGACTGAGAATTCTTGGTTTCCACTCAGAATTGTTCTGTTTACACATATTTACCAACTTTTCGGACCCCCTCAAACTGACACCATCAGGATGGGGGGGGGGGCGGGGGGCGCGCAACGATAGAGGGAGTAGGAGGCACTACCCTCATCAGTGGGTCTGCAGACCGAGGCTGAGCCTCCTGGACCTCTATGAGGAGCAGTGCATACGGAGGCTGAGAGTGAGTCGCCAGGTGGTCGCAGACATCTGCAGCCTCCTTCATGCCGAGCTGCTCCCGGCTGGGCCTCGCCGCATCTCATTACCCGTCGCTGTTAAAGTCCCCACTGCCCTCAACTTCTTCGCCGCCTCCTGATAATTCCAGGGTGTCACCGGGGACATCGCCGGGGTCTTTCAGTCATCTGAACACAAGTGCATAAGGCAGGTCACCGACGGCTTGTTTCGCAGGGCATCCCACTACGTCAACTTCCCCATGGACGACCTCAGCCAGACGGAGAGGGCATTGGGTTTCCACTCTGTGGCTGGCTTCCCAGGGGTACAGGGTGCAATCGATTGCACACGTATAACAATCCGAGTACCTCCACACGAGCCAGGACTATTCATCAACAGAAAGGAATAGCACTCCATCAATGCGCAGCTCGATTCCGACTACAGAAAATTATTTCTTCAGTGTGCACCAAATTCCCTGGCAGCTGCTGCGATTCCTTCATTCTGAGGGAATCCAACATCCGTCCCTCTTCCATGCAACGAACACCTTTAAGGGCTGGCTCCTTTGGGACAAGGATACCTCCTGCACAGGTGGCTCATGACACCTCTGAGGAACCCCATTAGTGAGCAACAGCGTTGATCCAATGACAGCCACATCGCCACCAGGTCTATAATTGAACATGCGCTCGGGCTGCTCAAGATGTAATTTCAGTGCCTCGACTGTTCTGGGGGAACGCTTCAATACACACCATTGAAAGTGGGTCACATTATAGTCGTGTGTTGTCTCCTGCACAACATGGTGCAACAGAGAGGGGTACCGGTTGAGTTCCCCTCATCCACCATCCACATCTGCCATCCACATTGAGGAGGGAGGAGGAGGTCAAACACATGGACAGAGCAACAGCTCACCTGGCTGCTCATGAGGCCAGGGCGTCACTCATACATGAACGGTTCTTGTAAGATCAGAAAGCGAAAAGAGTCCAGTCCTGCTGGTGAGACCAGCGCCAACACCAGGCACCACCCCCCCCACTCCACCCTGCACAAAACAGTCCTGCAACTACACATACACCCACTGTAAAGTGACCCACTGGGTGGCATCAAGTGTCGCCGTTCATGGTGAAGCACAAGAAAGGGCCCTATTACAAAAGCCAGTCAAGAATGGGCAAGACGTGGCCGTAGTGGTGAGAATGATAACAATTAATGTGACTTTAACAAAAAACAAATATAAATGAAAAACATGATAGTCTGTCAGACACCCTTGTGCATATCCTTCATGATCGCAAAACTTTAGCCTTTCTTTTCCTACAACTTCTACATGGTGCAACCCCTGTGGCTGCAGCAGAGGTAGTGGCAGGTTGCTCATGTTCATGGCCGACTGTTGAGATACTTTCGGCCTACTAAGGTTTGGAGCCCGTAAGGGCCCCTCCAAAGCCTGCTCCACCTGCACCTGTGCAGGGGCAGACTCGGCCACCTGGAGAGGAGGCAGCATTGCACGGGGGGGGGGGGGGGGCGGGCAACGGATGAGACATGGGAGCGCTTTGAGTGGCGTCACGACTTCCATGTCCCCTTTCGCCATCATCCCTCTTCTGGGCCAGGCCCACATCACTCCTACCACCCTGCTGGACAACAGCGTGGTGGACATGTGTGATGCGTTGGAAGACCACTTCTAAAGTTTAAGGCGGCAGAATGTTGTTTACCCTGAGTCTGCACGGCCATTGTCAGGACCTGAATGGACTCGTTTGTGAGCTGTGCTTCAATCTCAACGAGGCTAGCCTTCTCTCCATCGCAGACATTCCCGCACTTACCTATGACACTATCTCAGACATTTCCACAGTTAGGTGCAACACTATCTCAGACAGTTGCTCACACCCCTGTGACACTATCTGAGAGATGGCCTCCCGTACCTGTGCTACCATTCCACTAATGCAGGAGTTGGACTCCTCCATCCTCCGCGCTATTGTGGAGTGTGCGCATGGCACCTGTTCCAGTAGCTTGCAAATGTGCTGCTATCCCTCGATCATTCTCCTTTTAAAGGATGGCCCCCAGGGTTCAGCACCTGCGACCAGCTGAGCAGAGCCTGGAGAGGAGTGCGCCTCCCGACACGTACTCTCCACAACTGCCCCTGCCACCAGTGTCTGCTTGTGCTCACTTGTGTGTGGTGACTCACCAGGTGCCAACCCAACTAATTGATTATTAGGACCTACTGTGGTGTGAGTATCTGCACTGGTGGATGGCTCGCTAAGATGTGTGGATGCGCTCTCAGAGGCCTGGAGCTCCTGAGGAATCGCCCTCTGTCCCCACAGCCGGCGTTGAAGGGCCTGTAATCGAACAGAAGGCAATATTAAGCATCATCACAGATGTGTCATGTTGTGATGAGCATACTGAGGTGTTCAACATGCAAATCAGTGTTAACATCAATTCATGTTGTGTGATATTAATGTTAAAGTTGGGTCACCAGACGTTTGTGGGATACCAGTCTCAGCGTCCCCGACGGACAGGCACTTGAGGATGCGGCTGATCTCCAGGGCCTCCTCCTCTCATCTGTGAGGACCACTATTTGTGGAGACCCCCTCCAGTCCTCGCCCTTTCCCGTGCATTTTGAGCTCTCTTCTCCTCGAAGGGGAGAGAGTACAGACGTGTGAGTGAGTGATGGTGAAGTGGCCATCCAGTGAATGCATTGGTTTGGGTGAGGCTGACCGTGAAAGAGATGCATCAGAGGGTGAGTATGGTTCAGAGATATCACATTGGATGAGGATTGGGGTGAGTCGTAGTGATGGGGTCACAAATTGGGAGGTGAGGAAGTGGAAGTAAATTGAGGATGAGCCTTAAGTGGGTGTGAGGAGTGATGTGATGGAGTAGTCTTGGCAGTGCAGAATGATGGCGGGGCGAGGGGGGGGGTGGCGGTGGGGGTGATGTTCAACACGAAATGTAGGAGAATCAGTAAGTGTACTCACTTTTGGTGATCTAATTAGGTAATTGAAATGCTTCCTGCACTGGACCCAACTGCGGGAGATGTGGCTGCTGCTGTTAACTGCCTCTGCCACCTCGAGCTAGGCCTTCTTGTTGGCAGAGGGAGGGCGCTTCCTCCTGTCCTCCAGGTAAAACATTTCCCTCTTCCTCCTCACCGTGCCCAGTAGCACCTGGAGTGAGGCATCATTAAACCTTGGAGCAGCCTCGCCCCTGTGCTGCTCCATATTCTGTGTTGTTGGTCTTTGCTCCACCAAAAGCCATTGGAGCAATGGCCCTTTAAATCCAGACGCTCCAGCTGACAGCCTGTCATGCGGGTGCACAGTCCGCCCACTGTGCAGCTTTCCGATGGCAAACTTGGAAGCCACGTTAAGGACCATCAATTACCTTGCGATCGTGTGCGAGAAGGTAAGTTTTTTTAATTCGGGTTTGCCACGCGCACATTGACTCTCCCACTGCCATCCTGCCACCATTTTAAAATTGAGCCCAATGAGTCTACAAAGGGATATAGACAGGTTAAGTGAGTGGGCAAGAAGGTGGCAGATGGAGTATAATGTGGGGAAATGTGAGGTTATTCGCTTTGATAGGAAGAAAAGAAAAACAGAATATTTTTTAAATAGTGAGAAACTATTAAATGTTCATATTCAGAGGGATTTGGGTGTCTTTGTACATGAAACACAGAAAGTTAACCTGCAGGTGCAGCAAGCAATTTGGAAGGAAAATGGTATGTTGGCCTTTATTGCAAGGGGGTTGGAGTACAAGAGCAAGGAAGTCTTGCTGCAATTGTACAGAGCTTTGGTGAGACCACACCTGGAGTACAATTTTGGTCTCCTTATCTAAGGATGGATATACTTGCCTTAGAGGCAGTGCAATGAAGGTTCACTAGATTGATACCTGGGGTAAACATAAAAACATAGAAAATAGGAGCAAGGGTAGGCCATTCGGCCCTTCAGGCCTGCTCCGCCATTCAAAATGATCATGGCTGATCGTCTAACTCAGTACCCTGTTCCCGCTTTTTCCCCATATCCCTTGATCCGTTTAGCATTAAGAAATATATCTGTCTCCTTCTTGAATACATCTAATGACTTGGCCTCCACTGCCTTCTGTGGTAGAGAATTCCACAGGTTCATCACCATCTGAGTGAAGAAATTTCTCCTCATCTCGGTTCTAAATGGCATACCCCGTATCCTGAGACTGTGACCCCTGGTTCTGGACTCCCCAGCCATCGGGAACATCCTCTCTGCATCTAGTCTGTCTAGTCCTGTTAGAGATTTATATGTTTTGATGAGATCACCTCTCATTCTTGTAAACTCTAGTGAATATAGGCCTAGTCGACCCAATCTCTCCTCATATGTCAGTCCTGCCATCCCAGGAATCAGTCTGGTAAACCTTCGTTGCACTCCCTCCATGGCAAGGATATTCTTCCTCAGATAAGGAGACCAAAACTGCACACAATACTCCAGATGTGGTCTCACCAAGGCCCTGCAAAACTGCAGAAAGACATCCCTGCTCCTGTACTCAAATCCTCTTGCAATGAAGGCCAACATACCATTTGCCTTCCTAACTGCTTGCTACACCTGAATGCTTGCTTTCAGCAACCCAGGTCTCGTTGCACCTCCCCTTTTCCCAATCTATCACCATTCAGATAATAATCTGCCTTTCTGTTTTTACAACCAAAGTAGATAACCTCACATTTATCCAAGTTTTACTGCATCTGCCATGTTCTTGCCCACTCACCCAACTTGTCCAGATCACATTGGAGCCTCTTTGCATCCTCCTCACAGCTCACATTCCACCCCAGCTTTGTGTTGTCTGCAAACTTGGAAATGTTACATTTAGTTCCCTCATTCAAATCATTGATATATATTGTGAATAGCTGGGGCCCAAGCACAGATCCCTGCGGTACCCCACTAGTCACTGCCTGTCACCCAGAAAAAGACCCGTTTATTCCTACTCTCTCTTTCCTGTCTGTCAACCAATTCTCAATCCCATGTGCTTTAATTTTGCACACTAACCTCTTGTGTGGGACCTTATCAAAAGCCTTCTGAAAATCCAAGTACACCACATCCACTGGTTCCCCCCTCTCTATTCTACTAGTTACAGCCTCAAAAAACTCCAGTAGATTTGTTAAGCATAATTTCCCTCTCATAAACCCATGCTGACTTTGTCCAATCCCGTTAATGCCCTCCAAGTGTTCTGTTATCACATCTTTTATAATAGACTATCATTTTTCCCACTACTGATTTTAGGCTAACTGGTCTGTAATTCCCTGTTTTTTCTCTCCCTCCTTTTTTAAATAGTGGGATTACATTTGCCACCCTCCAATCTGTAGGAACTGTTCCAGAGTCTATAGAATTTTGGAAGATGATCACCAATGCATCCACTATTTCCAGGGCCACTTCCTTTAGTACTCTGGGATGTAGATTAATAGGCCCTGGGGATTTGTCAGCCTTTAGCCCCATTAATTTCCCTAGCACCTTTTTTTACTAATACTGGTTTCCTTCAGTTCCTCCCTCTCACTAGACCCTTAGTTCCCTAACATTTCTGGGAGGTTATTTGTGTCCTCCTTTATGAAGGCAGAACCAAAATATGTGTTTAATTGTTCTGCCATTTCTTTGTTCCCCATTATAACTTCCCCCATTTCTGACTGTAAGGGACCTACATTTGTCTTCACTAATCTTTTTCTCTTGACATATTTATAGAAGCTTTTACAGTCAATTTTTATAAAAGGGTTGTCCTATGAAAAGAGATTGAGTAGAATGGGCCTATACTCTCTGGAGTTTAGAAGAATGGGAGGTGATCTCATTGAAACATATAAGATTCTGAGAGGGCCTGATAGGGTAGATGCTGAGAGGCTGTTTCCCCTGGCTGGAGAGTCTAGAGCTAGGGGGCATAGTCTCAGGATAAGGGATGGGCCATTTAGGACTGAGATGAGGAGAAATTTCTTCGGTCAGAGAGTTGTGAATCTTTGGAATTCTCTACCCCAAAGGTCTGTCGATGCTCAGTTGTTGTGTATATTCAAGATTGAGATCAATAGATTTTTAGACCCTAAGGGAATCAAGGGATATGGAGATCAGGTGGGAAATGGAGTTGAGGTAGAAGATCAACCATGATCTTATTGAATGGCAGAGCAGGCTCGAGGGGCCGTATGGCCTACTCCTGCTTCTTATGTTCCTATGGGACCTTCCCCTCGTCCTGCAAACTTTTACAGGCTCAACAGCAGTGATCTGGGCCAAGCACATTAATGTACTTACACCAGGATTCATGGGTTTTCAGGGCGATCATGTCTAGCATGTAACTACAACATTGCACCTCTGATAGACGGCACATCTTGGCTGTGTCACACCTGTAGTGTAAAAAATTGTAAACAGCTCAAATGACCACTATGCCTTAAATTACGTTTGCTGAATCACTCAAATATCAGTTCTGTTCACTAGGCAGGTAGCAAAATCTATTAATCAGCATCGAATATTTAGCACAAAACAGAATTTTCAAATTATTCAATTTTTATCAATACTACCATTGATGAACAAACAAGTGACCAATTAAATCACTGAAAAAATTTGCTCCAATTTCTTTCAGTGGTCTTATTTCTTTTTGAACCACTAAATATTTAGCATATATTTTCCAATCTGTTAGCATATATTTATCCACTTTAGTTGAATTTTTTGAGGCGGTTTCTAGCTTAGTAGAGGTAGGTAATCCCGTTGACACTGTATACCTCGATTTTTAAAATGCTTTTGATAAGATGCCAGAAAAAAGGCTACTTAACAAGATAAAGTCCTGTGAGATTTTGGGTTGGATAAGGAATTGGTTGCATACTCATAGACAGAAGGTTATTATTAATGGCAGTGGAGTCCTGCATGGATCAGTGTTAGGGCCGTTGCTCTTTACCATCTTTATCAATGATGTGGATGAAGGTGTCAGGGGAACTGTCTGAAAGTTTGCTAATGATACAAAGATATGCGCAGGTGTTAGGACCGCAGATGAGAAAATTAGATTACAAGCAGATCTGGATGCGATGGGGGAAATGGGACCTCAACTGGCAACATCAATTAATATAAATGTAATGTCATGCACGTCGGCAGGCTGAAGCCAAGCATGTGTACATCATGCAGGGATTGCGAACTAAGGCTGTTGAGCAGGAGAAGCACCTAGGTGACATAATACATGAATCTCCGAAGGTTCATAACCAGTGCCACAATTGTTAATGCAATAGCAGGTAGAGCATTAGGATATATTGTCAGAGTGATCAGGTACAAAACAAAAAATACTTGCAGGTATTGTTTAGAGAGACCTTGTTTGGGCCTCATTTGGAATAGTGTCCCATTTCATTCCCCTAATGATAGGCTATGGAGGCCCTGGAAAAGGTTCAGAGGAGGGCCTGTAGATTGATATCTTGTTTAAAGGTTCTTAGTTACCACAACAGGTTTATAGAGCTGGTTCTACTTACTCTAGAAAAGTGTAGACTTCTTGGAAATTTGATTGTGATCTTTAAAATCATAAAAGGATTAGCTTGGGTCCATATGGATAGGCTATTTGAGTTAGATAGGTTAGGAGTCTCCCGTGCATCTCTAATGACTCCCGACCCAAGGAAATGGTTCAGGGTTGGGAGGAATTCGGAGGAACTTCACCCAAAGAGGAGAATTCTAGCCTATATGTTCTAAATTACAACATTTATGCCTAGGATCCACTAATCTATCATTTGCTGGTACAAATGAGAGAGGACTTAGAACAGCAGCTGTGGAGAGTTGATGCTGGGATCTTAAAGGTGAATTGTTTTGTTTCACAGAGGATGATATCTTTACTTTGCATTGCTCTTTTTTCAAAATATTTTTGCTTTTTATTTTGGAGGTTCTTAGCTCTATTTGGAGCTTTCCCTGAAGACCACTTTTTGTTTGGGAAATTTCACCAGAAATAAAGAGGAAGGCTTCAAAATGGTTTTCCCAATGAGAATTCCTCTCTTTAAAATGTATTTCTTGCTAGAGGAAGAGGAGAAGGACCAGCAAGTAACGTGGGATGCCAGGTTCATGAAGCAGCACTGTCGAAGATCAAATTTCTTCTACACATACTCAGCCACCAGGGTGTATAGACCAGAAGATAATATTTCAATATTTCCTTGGAGTTATGTGTAAAGAAGCAGTGGTTCATTCCACACTTCTGCAGGGAGATCTGCAAACTTGACCTTGTGAGGTCATTAAACTTCTCCCTGCACTGGATGGGAGTCCTGAGAGTTAGGCAGTTGCCACTCATTGCCCATCCGACCTCCTTTCACATGATTCCGGGCTGCTGTGTTGACAGGTCTCTTGCCACCCACTCCTACTATTCTATCCATCCTGTGCCTAATTTCACTTTGTAGATTGCTGACATCACCCCTGAAAAGTTGAACGCTCTCCTCTTACTGTCTATTGTTGAAGCCATATCTTCACATTGCTACATGCTGGTATTGCTTTAAGAGTGGTCCAGCTTTAAATGTAGCACTTTAACCTTCACAAATGCTTCTTCAGTTTAACACCACTTCCACACCACCCACCACCCCCCCCCCCCCCCCCACCCCACAGTCATCTGCACAAATTTACTTGGTTCCCCCCCACATAAATGCAATTGTTGGCGGGACATGTGCCTTTGTCCCACTCAGCAATAGTGTAATTAGCTGACCGAGCAATTACTGACATGGTCAGTGTCGGGGGCATTGGGCAGGTCAAAGTTCTGCCCTGTTCCACTTCTGTCGGCAGATGGTGGGACTCAGAATTTCAGGGCCAGATTCATGAGTGCAGCCTGGCAGTATAGAGAGTTGGCCAGCTTGAGCAGTTCCATCAGAATTGTCTGTATTGCTTGACACAAGTAGACAGATATGGAGTGAAGTTCAGGTCTGAAACTAAGGTACCATGTGCAGGGTTATTGAACTTACACATTGTAAGGATGTGTGCTATCCCATTAAGGTAACTGTATTATAATGTGCTGATTGCTTGTCATGTGCAGCAAGGTGATCAATCTGTTAATAGAGCTATTGTTTAGCAACAGTGTCACCACATGGGTCTTAAGTAGTTGGTGGTAAAAAAATATTAACGGCCACAGGGATAGCAGGTGGCCTGGCAGATGATCATATTCAATGGCATTTGAGGGAGCTAGGGGTGCAAAAAGAGATTTCATGTATTACAAACCTCCCACTGACTGCTCAGATCGACTCTCCAACTTTCCCTTTCTGACAATAGTGACAATAAAAATCTAATGTTGTTAAATCCAGGTAGATACTTAAATATTCATACATCCTGGTCTTTGCCAGAAAAGGAGAATTCTTTGAACAACAGGTAGGTAGATTTACTGCCACAGCGATCCATCACAGCCCACCAACAGCAGATCCTAGGCCTAAATTCAGATAAAAAAGCCACATCTAAAATTGTAATCTATTTTTCTCTTCTGCTATGCATTTCCTGTTTCATTTTTAATTCTAGGACTATACATTGTTGTAAAAAATGTTTGTATTTGGCTATTTCTGGTATTCCTGTAAAACAATAAATATAAAATTCTTTTATTCGGCCATCATGGAAATATCTTTATGCTCTAAAAACTAAGTTGACACTAAGGATGATTAATGCATGCAAGTATGGAAACTTTAATTTCTACAAAAATATGCATCACAAAAGCATGTGTTATTGTTGGGTTACTGTAGCATTTGTCAGATATAGCTGCTATCTGCAACATTTTTATTCAAGAAGTCTAAAATGATATTTTAGAGCACTTGCATTACCTGTTTGAATACAAATGGCTGCTTCTTCTCTTTGTGTCTTCAGCTGCTTGTAGTTTTTATGAGCAACGTATCCTTTCCAGGCTAATAACAAACAAGTGACTGATGAGCCAGGGTAAGAATAAATTGCATATAATGCATAATTATTAAAGACACAGTCTCCCTTTGGCTGGCCTGTGTGGCTTTATTTCTTTTTAAGGAAAGAAAAATAAAACCTGCTAGAATTCATATGAGTGCTAAATGATTTACTTGAAAAATTATATTTTTTCTCTACAAAGCAATTTTTATTCTTTAAAAAAGGGGAGTGATTTTTGCAATCTGTTTACTTAAAATATATACAATTTCTCAAACATCTTGGATGTGTAACCAATAAATAGGTTTAATTTTCATAACTTTTAAACACTTATACGAAAATATAGTTTTCTAAATATCTGTTTTTAAATTAATAAATCAAGTTCACTTCCTCTCCCATTGTTCAGACTCTATAAATACTCACATTATCCCCATTACTAGCATCCTGCGTGTTTATTTATGGGTATTTACAAATTCTTCACCTTGCACATTTTAACAAACATTAACAGAGGATAAATTTGCCTGTCTCAGATTTTTTTTTCAAGTAGATTATTTGGGGGCGCTAATTTGATCTGGGAGCAGTCACATGATTTTGACGGTAGTTAGTACTGTCATCAAAAACTGGATGTAAGAACCTGGAATTAATCTCCTTGCAATCATCAGTGGATGCAGATACTGTGTAAATCATTCAGTTAAAGTCTTATGCTTGTTTATCATGGATTCTGGATTGGCTGATCTGGGACCAAGACAGTTGTAGGACCAATATTAATCATCTGATGCAGTTGTATGATTTGCAGCTCTGTGCATGTTGCAGGGCACAAAATGCTGTTATATGTAATAATGTCATCACATAAACATAAACATTTAAACTGCTTATGAGTATGATGATTAGGGTTGGGCTTTATAAAAAATAAAATGCTTTGGAAATCTGATGCATGTGCATGTACTCTCCATAGAAGATGGTGTGTTGTTGAGGAAGTTCATCATGTTTTCTTTGGAAAAGAGAACACATTGGGGTAGTTATCCAAGTATGTGCTGGTAGCCCCTTTAAGCCTCAACAGCAGGTCTTTAAATCTGTTGCAGCGCCAGATATCCTGGTTCCCTTCATGCTTACAGCATATGGCCCAATCTACGCTGGAAATGCTGAATAATTAGCAGCAACAGCCTGCATTTATATAGTGCCTTTCATGTAGAAAAACGCCCCAAAGAAATACAATTTATTTTAAGCTGACTTCACAAAATACTGAGGTCCATACCATGCTTGTGCACATCTGGGTGTTCTATCATTGCCCTACCTTGTCCGAGTGGAAAATTAGCTCTATAATAGTTTTATTGATACTTTATTTGTAATATGAGCTACAGGGCTATTATGAACTTTTTACTCCAGATTGGCTGAGGTAGACTCTGAAGAATGGTAAGTTCTCTTGATTCTGATCTTCTAAAGCACAGCACAGTACCATCTGGAACAAGTTTAGAGCTTAAACAATAGAATTAGTTCTCTGTGACAAACTTTAAGGTTGAATATTTTTGGATCAAACATAAAAATGACATGGATCTTAGTCGTGTGTGCATGTGTTTGCGCGTGTGTGTGTATGCATGCATACATAAGAAAAGGAGTAGGCCATTCAGCCCCTCGAGCCTGATTCTTTATTCTATTAGATCATGACTGATTTGTACCTCAACTTCATTTACCTGCCGTTGCTCCATATCCCTTGATACCCTTACCTAACAAAAATCTATCAGTCTCAGTCTTGAAAATTTCAATTGACCCAGGATCCAGAGCCTTTTGGGAAGAGAGTTCCAGATTTCCACTGCCCTTTGTGTGAAAAAGTGCGTCCTGATTTCACTCCTAAATGGCCTGCCCTCTTGTTCTGGATTCTCCTACCAGACAAAATAGTTTCTCTGTTATCTACCTGATTGAATCCTTTTATCATTACCTCGATTAGATCACCCCTCAACCTTCCAAACTCAAGGGAATAGAAGACAAGTTTAAGCAATCTGTCGTTATAACTTAACCCTTTAGCCCCATTATTATTCTGGTGAATCTGCGCAGTACCTCCTCCAAGGCTTATATATCCTTCCTGAGGTACAATGCCCAAACCTGAATACAGTACTCCAGATAGGGTCTGACCAAGGCTCTGGACAACTGAAGCATCACATCCTCACTCTTGTATTCTAGCCCCCTTGAGATAAAGGCCAACATTCGAGTAGCTTTTTTGATTACTTTTTGTACCTATGCACGTGCTTTTAGTGATTTATGTACATAGACATCTAAATCCCTTTGCTCCCCTACAGTTCCTAATCTCTCACTATTAATAAAATATTCCGATTTATCTTTGCCAGATCCAAAGTGAATAGCCTCACACTTCCCTACATTGAACTCCGTCTGCCAGTTTCTCCCAGTCACTTAATCTGTCTGTGTCCCTTTTTAAATTTTCTGTGCCCATCTACACAACTTACTGTGCCTCCTAACTTGGTGTCATCTGGAAACTTGGACATACAACTCTCTGGGAGTGAAACTGGACCCCGTTGCGCCCGTTTTTTGGATGCAAAATGGTGACCAAAAGCACCAATTTTGCAAGGCTATGTCTCAATTTTTGGGTCGAATGATATTTAGGCTTCCATATAGACAACATCCATAGACACTCTCTTATCCACCATGCTAGCGATCGCCTGAAAAAGTTCAACTAGATTAGTCATTTATCACATTCCCTTCACAAATGCATGCTGACTCTCTTTGATCAGTTCATACCTTGTCATAATTCGGCAGCACTGCGTCAGGCATTTTTTGGGTTCACCGAACCAGTAGGCCTTAAAGGGACTGCTGGAGATCGACAACAAAACGGTAAGTTGTTGTTTGTTTTTAACTTGCCTTAATGTAGAGCCAGGTGGAACAGGAGTGATCCTCTCACCTGGACTGCAACACTGTGGGCAGCTGCCAGCCTGTGCTCAACCCCCTCCTATTCGCCTCCCCCGGACCTACCTGAGGGCTGCTGATGGCATCACAGCCAGCCCAAATTGGTCTGGAAAACATCAGCAAGGTGCCTCTGGATGCCCAACTGACAAATGCAGCTCGCCAAAATTATGGTGATAAGGCCTGAGACCCAATTTGGGATGAGCCTCTTGACTGCGGTTTCTTGCGTGCGTCGCCAATCTCAGGCCCGAAAATGGACCTAAACCAATTTCTCCCCCTCTGTTCCTTCTTCCAAGTCATTAATATAGATGGTGAAAAGTTGAGGCCTCAGTACAGATCTCTTGTCACTTCCCGCCAATCAGAGAACATTTCCTTCATCCGAAGCACAGAGCAAACGGAGTGGATTGCAAACAGAGTGGGAACTTAAGAATTGAGAGGGGGAATTAGGGGTAGAGGGGGAAGTACAGTGAACAGAGAGGAAGAGCTCTCAGAGAGCCGGAATAAAACGGTAGATTAATCAGGGTAAGTAAACAGTAAATAAATTAATAATAGAGTATCTAAAGGAGTTTAGAAAAAAAAAGATTTCTAAATATAATGGACAGGCAGCTGAGACCCATTGCCTGCAATTCCTGCGCCATGTGGGAACTTCAGGACGCTTCATGTGTCCGGGAGGGCCACATGTGCAGGAAATGCCTCCAGTTGCTTGAGCTCAAGCTGAGGGTTTCTGTGCTTGAGGGGCAGCCGGAGTCACTGCAGAGCACAAGGGAGGTTGAAGGTTTCCTCAACCGTACATTCCAGGAGGTGGTCACCCCGCAGGCACAGAGAGTTCAGGATAGCAAGTGGGTGTCCATCCAAAAGGGTGGGTAGAGGCAGGTAGTGCAGGAATCTTCTGGGTGTCTTCCATTCTCAAACCAGTATTCAGTACTGAAAACCAGTGAGGGTGACGACACCTCAGCATTAGTCCTGAGCATGGTACCATGGGGCAAAGGACTGCACAAGGGGCACAATGAAGTGTAGAAATGCAGTTGTCATAGGGGATTCGATAGTCAGAGGGACAGACAGGCTTTTTGTGACTGTCGATGTGAGTTATGCATGGTGCGTTGCCTCTTTGGTGCCAGGATAAAGGACATCACGGAGAGGGTGCAGAACATTCTGCGGGGGGAAGGGGAACAGCTAGAAGTCATGGTCCATGTCGGTACCAACCACATAGGAAAGGAAAGGGATGAGGTCCTACGACTAGAGTTTCAGGGGCTAGGGACGAAGTTAAAAAGCAGGACCTCAAAGGTAGTAATCTCTGGAATCCTCCCAGTGCCACGTGCTAGTGAGTACAGAAATAGGAAAATAAGGCAGGTCAGTGTGTGGCTAGAGACATGGTGCAGGAGGGAGGGCTTCAGATTCTTAGGGCATTAGGATCAGTTGTGGGGCAGGAGGGACCTGTTCAAGATGGACGGGTTGCACCTCAACAGAGCTGGGACCAATATACTCGCGAAGAGGTTCACTAGTGCGATGGGGGGGGAGGGTTTAAACTAATTTGGCAAGGGGATGGGCACCAGGATGTAGCATTAGAAAGGAGAAACAAGGTGCACAAAGGATTGGGAGAGACAGATAGCAATACAGTAAGAAATATTACTGTATTAGGTGGGATCGGACGAAGAGACAATACGAGAAGGTCGAAGATAGGTTTGGAGTGCATTTGTGTAAACACACAAAGCATGGTTAAATAAGGTTGGTGAACTGCAGGCACAAATAACCACATGGGAATATGATGTAGTGGTGATAACGGAGACCTGGCTCAAAAAAGGGGAGGATTGGGTACTAAATATTCCAGGATACAAGGTGTTCAGGAAAGATAGGGAAGGAAAAAAAGAAGGGGGTGTGGCAGTATTGATTAAGGAGAATATTGCAGTGCTGGAGAGAGAGGATGTCCTTGAGGGGTCAAGGACAGAATCTATTTGGTCACAGTTAAGAAACAATAGAGGTGCCATTACACTACTGGGTGTATTCTATAGGCCACCAACTAGTGGGAAGGATATAGAGGAGCAAATTTGCAGGGAAATTACAGAGAGGTGCAAGAACTATGGAGTAGTGATAATGGGGGACTTCAACTATTCTAATGTAGACTGGGATAGTAATAGTGTAAAGGACAAAGCAGGGGTGGAATTGCTGAAGTGTGTTCAGGAGAACTTTCTTGATCAGTGTATTTCCGGCCCAATGAGGAAGGAGGCATTGCTGAATCTGGTTCTGGGGAATGAGGTGGGTCAAATGGAGCAACTGTCAGTGGGGGAACATTTAGGGAACAGTGATCATAGTATCATAAGGTTTAGATTAGTTATGGAAAAGGACAAGGGGCAATCTAGAGTAAAAAATACTTAATTGGAGGAAGGCCAATTCAGTGGGTTGAGAACGGATCCAGCCCGGGTAAATTGGAATCAAAGATTGGCAGGCTAAACTGTAATCGACCATTGGGCCGCCTTTAAAGAGGAGATAGTTTGGGTACAGACTAGGTACATTCCCATGAGGGGGAAAGGTAGGGCAACCAAAGCCAGAGCTCCCTGGATGATGAAAGAGATTGAGAGTAAGATGAAGCAGAAAAAGGGGGCGTATGACAGATGTCAGGTCAGATAGGCAAACCTAAAAATGAGGTGCCAACCTGATGAAGCTACAATACAGGACTACATGCATGCTAAACAGCAGAAGCAACATGCTATAGACAGAGCTAAGCGATGCCACAACCAACGATCAGATCAAAGCTCTGCAATCCTGCCACATCCAGTCGTGAATGGTGGTGGATAATTAAACAACTAACGGGAGGAGGAGGCTCCATGAACATCCCCATCCTCAATGATGGCAGAGTCCAGCAGGTGAGTGTAAAAGACAAGGCTGAAGCGTTTGCAACCATCTACACCCAGAAGTGCTGAGTGGATGATCCATCTCGGCCTCCTCCCGATATCCCCACCATCACAGAAGCCAGTCTTCAGCCAATTCGATTCACTCCACGTGACATCAAGAAACGGCTGAGTGCACTGGATACAGCAAAGGCTATGGGCCTCGACAACATCCCAGCTGTAGTGCTGAAGACTTGTGCTCCAGAACTAGCCGTGCCTCCAACCAAACTGTTCCAGTACAGCTACAACACTACCCGTCAATGTGGAAAATTGCCCAGGTATGTCCTGTCCACGAAAAGCAGGACAAATCCAATCCGGTCAATTACCGCCATCAGTCTACTCTCAACCATCAGCAAAGTGATGGAAGGTGTCATTGACAGTAAGTGGCACTTACTCACCAATAACCTGCTCATCGATGCTCAGTTTGGGTTCCACCAGGACCACTCGGCTCCAGACCTCATTACAGCCTTGGTCCAAACATGGACAAAAGAGTTGATTCCAGAGGTGAAGTGAGAGTGACTGCTCTTGACATCAAGGCAGCATTTGACCGAATGTGGCACCAAGGAGCCCTAGTAAAATTGAAGTCAATGGGAATCAGGGGGAAAACTCTCCAGTGGCTGGAGTCATACCTAGGACAAATGAAGATGGTAGTGGTTGTTGGAGGCCAATCATCTCAGCCCCAGGACATTGCTGCAGGAGTTCTTCAGGTCAGTGTCCTAGGCCCAACTATCTTCAGCTACTTCATCATGACCTTCCCTCCATCATAAGGTCAAAAATGGGGATGTTCGCTGATGATTGCACAGTGTTCAGTTCCATTCGCAACCCCTCAGGTAATGAAGCAGTCCGTGCCCGCATGCAGCAAGACCTGAACAACATCCAGGCTTGGGCTGATAAGTGGCAAGTAACATTCGCGCCAGACAAGTGCCAGGCAATGACCATCTCCAACAAGAGAGACTCTAACCACCTCCCTTTGACATTTGATGGCATTACCATCGCCAAATCCCCCACCATCAACATCCTGGGGGTCATTATTGACCAGAAACTTAGCTGGACCAACCACCTAAATACTGTGGCTACAAGAGCAGGTCAGAGGCTGGGTATTCTGCGGCGAGTGACTCACCTCCTGACTCCCCAAAGCCTTTCCACCATCTACAAGGCACAAGTCAGGAGTGTGACGGAATACTCTCCACCTGCCTGGATGAGTGCAACTCCAACAACACTCAAGAAGCTCGACACCATACAGGACAAAGCAGCCCGCTTGATTGGCACCCCATCCACCACCCTAAACATTCACTCCCTTCACCACCGGCACGCCGTAGCTGCAGTGTGTACCATCTACAGAATGCACTCCTGTAGCAACTCGCCAAGGCTTTTTCGACAGCACCTCCCAAACCCGTGGCCTCCACCACCTAGAAGGACAAAGGTAGCAGGCACATGGGAACACCACCACCTGCATCTTCCCCTCCAAGTCACACACCATCCCGCATTGGAAATGTATCGCGGTTCCTTCATCGTCGCTGGGTCCTGGGTCAAAATCCTGGAACTCCCCAGCTAACAGCACAGTGGCAGAACCTTCGCCACACGGACTGCAGCAGTTCAAGAAGGCGGCTCACCACCAACCTTCTCAAGGGCAACTAATGATGGGCAGCAAATGCTGGCCTTGTCAGCGTTGCCCACATCCCATGAATGAATATAAAAAAATAATACAAGTGAGAACCAGGCTGAATATAGAAAGTACAGAGGAGAAGTGAAAAAGGAAATAAGAGGGGCAAGAGGGAGTATGAGAATAGTTTGGCAGCTAACATAAAAGGGAATCCAAAAGTCTTCTATAGGCATATAAATAGTAGCAGGTAGCAAGAGGAGGGGTAGGGCCGATTAGGGACCAAAAAGGAGGTCTACACATGAAGGCAGAGGGCATGGCTGATTTACTAAATGAGTAGTTTGCATCTGTCTTTACCAAGGAAGAAGATGCTGCCAAAGGCACATTAAAAAGGGAGGTAGTTGAAATACTGGATGGGGTGAAAATTGATAATGAGGAGGTACTAGAAAGGCTGGCTATGCTTAAAGTAGATAAGTCACCCAGTCCGGAAAGGATGCATCCTAGGTTGCTGAGGGAAGTAAGAGTGGAAATTGAAGAGGTGCTGGCCATAATCTTCCAATCCTCCTTATGATATGGGGATGGTGCCGGAGGACTGGAGAATTGCAAATGTTACACCCTTGTTCAAAAATGCAAACCCGGTGACTACAGGCCAGTCAGTTTAACCTCGGTGGTGGGGAAGCTTTTAGAAATGATAACTGGGGACAAAATTAATAGTCACTTGGACAAGTGTGGATTAATAAAGGAAAGTGAGCACGGATTTGTTAAAGGCAAATCATGTTTAACTTGATTCAGTTTTTTGATGAGATAACAGAGAGAGCTCATGAGGGCAATGAGGTTGATGCTGTGTATATGGACTTTCAAAAAGCGTTTGATAAAGTGCCTCATAATAGGCTTGTCAGCAAAACTGAAGCCCATGGAATAAAAGGGGCAGTGGCAGCATGGATACGAAATTGGCTAAGTGACAGGAAACAGAGCGTAGTGGTGAACGGTTGTTTTTCGGTCTAGAGGAAGGTATAAAGTGGTGTTTCCCAGGGGTCGGTACTGGGACCGATGCTTTTTTCATATATATTAATGACTTGGACTTGGGTGTACAGGGCACACTTTCAAAATTTGCAGATGAAACAAAACTTGGAAGTGTAGTAAACAGTGAGGAGGATAGTAATAGACTTCAAGAGGATATAGACAGGCTGGTGGAATGGGCAGACACATGGCAGATGAAATTTAATGCAGAGAAGAGCGAAGTGATACATTTTGGCAGGAAGAACGAGGCAATATAAACTAAATGGTACAATTCTAAAGGGGGTGCAGGAACAGAGATCTGGGGATATATGTGCACAAATCTTTGAAGGTGGCAAGACAGGTTGAGAAAGCAGTTAAAAAAGCAAACCAGGTCCTGGGCTTTATAAATAGAGGCATAAAGTACAAATGCAAAGAGGTTATGTTGAACCTTTATAAAACACTGGTTCGGACACAACTGGAGTACTGTGTTCAATTCTGGGCACCGCACTTTAGGAAGGATGTGCAGGCCTTAGAGAGGGTGCAGAAAAGATGTACTAGAATGGTTCCTGGGATGAGGAACCAGTTACATGGATAGACGGGAGAAGCTGGGGTTGTTCTCCTTAGAGCAGAGAAGGTTGAGAGGAGATTTGATAGAAGTGTTCAAAATCATGACGGGTTTAGATGAAGTAAATAAAGAGAAACTGTTCCCATTGGTGGTAGGGTCAAAAACCAGAGGATACAGATTCAAGGTGATTGGCAAAAGAACCAAAGACAACGTGAGGAAAAACTTTTTTAAGCAGCAAGTAGTTATGCTTTGGAACGTGCTGCCTGAAAGGGTGGTGGATACAGATTCAATCATGGCTTTCAAAAGGGAATTGGATAAATATTTGAAGAGAAAAAATGTGCAGGGCTACGGAGAAAGAGTGGGGGAATGGGACTAACTGGATTGCTCTTACAAAGAGCCAGCACAGGCTCGATGGACCAAATGGCTTCCTTCTGTGCTGCACCGATTCTATGATTCTATCCTTTACACCCTGTTAGCCTAGTCGCCTACCTCTCAACCAATTATCAACTCATGTGATAAGGCTACTTCTAATTCTGTACGCTTTCAATTTTGATAACACACTCATGTGCAGAACATTATTCAAATGCCTTCCAGAATTCCATGTCGACAACATCCATAGATGCTCCACTTTCCACCATGCTAGTGACCTCCTGGAAAAATTCAACTAGATTAGTCATTCATGACATGCTCTTCACAAATCTATGCTGACTCTCTTTGATCAGCTCATACTTTGTCATTCAGTTACTCTGTCCCTGATGATAGATTCCAGTAACTTCCCCACAACTGATGTTAAACATACAGGTCTGTGGTTACCTGGTTTCTCCCTCCCTCCCTTCTTAAATAATGGAGCAACATTTGCAATTTTCCAATTCAAAGGCACAATTCCCAAGACTAGAGACCTTTGGAAAATTATGACTAACACACATGTAATTTTCTTACCTATTTCTTTTAAAACCCTGGGGTGGAAACCACCAGGTCCTGGAGATTTGTTTATCTTAAGTCCCATTATTTTCTCCATTACCATTTTTAAAACGTTTATTAAATCCACTAAGTTCCTCCCCTTGGCTTATTTTTAGGCCCCCTTGTACAGCTGGTATTTTGTCCTCTTCCTTCACCGTGAAAACGATACAAAGTATTCATTTAATAAGTCTATCATTTCCTTGTTGTCTATTATAGTCTCACCTGTATACATATGTGTGTGCGTGTACATATATGCATGCATGTATGATTGTGCATGTGTGTGGAGCTGCTGGTGACTTGAGATTTTGAATGATCATGTTATTTGTATGGAAAAATGATGGCAAGTAACTGTGATTTTAAAAAAAGTAGCGGTACCATTGCGATAGAAGATACAGAAGACTTGAGGTAGGTAGCAATGATGTTGGCTTCTTTGAGAAATTAACTACAGGCCAAAATAATAGTAAGGAAACAGGCATGGACGTGAGAGAATCAGCTAATAGTCTGATTATGAGCCACTGTTTCTCAGTTTGATTTTTAAAAATATATTTACGCAAGCAAAAAAGGTATACAGTATCTTCTTTCTTAAGTGTAGCTGCAATTATAGTGACTGATTTCATATATTTAAATGTTCATTTAAGCTGTAGATGTGCCTGACTTCCAACCCAAAGTTTATAGTTCTGCACTGCACCTTGAATATAACTTATACCATGTAAAACAAATAATTACATTGAAATGCCATAGGGCATGGGCTTGCAACTTAAGATGCAAGTGTACCCAACATTCCTTTACATGGAGGAAAATAAACATAAGTAGATGAAATCCTGAAGGAGAATACATATGTTAATTTCTGGGTGGTCTGGGTTTATGACCCCAGAAGATTATGATTTTTGACACCTAATTTCATGCATTTTCCAGTATTTCAGAACATACTTGAGAATGGGCATTGCATTTTTTTCCATTTAGAAAGGGAACTTTATTCAACTTTACAGAAGACTACTCTATAATTTCCATTTAGGAATGATTTTTGTTTATAATTTAAACTTCTTTCTCTCAGCAACAGCATATAATCTACCACTGGGGGAAAGATTTAATTCATTTCTTTAACACACTGCAGAATAACAAATAGGGGATTCAAACTCAGTCTTATTGATCATAGAAGTAAAAAGCAAAACATTGCAAATTCTGGAAATCTAAAACAAAAACAGAAAAACCCAAGGAATCAATGTCATTCTGATAGACGATAGTGTAGATTGTGTTGTGAGAAAGGATCTTAGCTCAGAAGATCAGGAAGTAGAATCGGTATGGGTGGAGATAAGAAATAACAAGGGGCAGAAAACACTGGTGGGAGTAGTTTATAGGGCCCCTAGCAGTGGCTATACCGTTGGACAGAGTATTAATCAAGAAATAATAGGAGCTTGTAACAAAGGTAATGCAATAATCGTGGGGGACTTTTTTCTTCACATAGACTGGGCAAATCAAATTGGCAAAGGTAGTCTGGAGGACAAGTTCATGCAATGCATTCAAGACAGTTTCATAGAACAATACATCATGGAACCAACTAGGGAACAGGCTAGTTTAGATCTTGTATTGTGTAAAGAGACAGGTTTAATTAGTAATCTCATAGTAAAGGATCCTCTGGGGAAAAGTGATCATAATATGATAGAATTTCACATTGAGTTCGAGAGTGACATACTTAAGTCCAAAACTAGAGTCATAAATTTAAATAAAGCCAATTACATAGGTATGAGGGGTGAGTTGGCTAAGGTAAATTGGGAAATAAGATTAACAGGTATGACGGTAGGTAAGCAGCGGCAGACGTTGAAAGAAATATTTCAAAATTCTCAATGAATATACATTCCATTGAGAAATAAAAACTCCATGGGAAAAGTGATCCATCCATGGCTAACTAAAGAACTTAAGGATAGTATTAGATTAAAAGAAGAGGCGTATAATGTTGTGAAGAATAGTAATAAGTCTGAGGATTGGGAAAGTTTTAGAAACCAGCAAAGGGTGACCAAAAAATTAATAAAAGGGGTGAAAATAGAATATGAGAGTAAACTAGCAAGAAATATAAAAACAGATTGTAAGAGCTTCTTTTTTTTTTATTCATTCATGGGATGTGGGCTTGGCTGGCGAGGCCAGCATTTATTGCCCATCCCTAATTGCCCTTGAGAAGGTGATGGTGAGCCGCCTTCTTGAACCGCTGCAGTCCGTGTGGTGAAGGTTCTCCCACAGTGCTGTTAGGTAGGGAGTTCCAGGATTTTGACCCAGTGACAATGAAGGAACGGCGACATATTTCCAAGTCGGGATGGTGTGTGACTTGGAGGGGAACGTGCAGGTGGTGTTGTTCCCATGTACCTGCTGCTCTTGTCCTTCTAGGTGGTAGAGGTCACGGGTTTGGGAGGTGCTGTCAAAGAAGCCTTGGCGAGTTGCTGCAGTGCATCCTGTGGATGGTACACACTGCAGCCATGGTGCGCCGGTGGTGAAGGAAGTGAATGTTTAGGGTGGTGGATGGGGTGCCAATCAAGCGGGCTGCTTTGTCCTGTATGGTGTCGAGCTTCTTGAGTGTTGTTGGAGCTGCACTCATCCAGGCAAGTGGAGAGTATTCCATCACACTCCTGACTTGTGCCTTGTAGATGGTGGAAAGGCTTTGGGGAGTCAGGAGGTGAGTCACTCGCCACAGAATACCCAGCCTCTGACCTGCTCCTGTAGCCACACTATTTATATGGCTGGTCCCGTTAAGTTTGTGGTCAATGGTGACCCCCAGGATGTTGATGGTGGGGGATTCGGCGATGGTAATGCCGTTGAATGTCAAGGGGAGGTGGTTAGACTCTCTCTTGTTGGAGATGGTCATTGCCTGGCACTTGTCTGGCGCGAATGTTACTTGCCACTTATCAGCCCAAGCCTGCATGTTGTCCAGGTCTTGCTGCGTGCGGGCTCGGACTGCTTCATTTTTGAGGGGTTGCGAATGGAACTGATCACTGTGCAGTCATCAGCGAAGATCCCCATTTCTGACCTTATGATGGAGGGAAGGTCATTGATGAAGCAGCTGAAGATTGTTGGGCCTAGGACACTGCCCTGAGGAACTCCTGCAGCAATGCTTCTACAAGTATGTGAAAAGGAAGAGAGTAGCAAAAGTAAACGTTGATCCCTTAGAGGCTGAGACAGGAGAAATTATAATGGGGAATAGGGAAATGGCAGAGACGTTAAGCAAATATTTTGTATCTGTCTTCACAGTAGAAGACATAAAAAGCATACCAAAAATAGTGGGGATCCAAGGGGTTAATGAGAGTGAGGAATTTAAACTAATTAATATCAGTAGAGAAAAAATACTAGAGAAACTAATAGGAGTAAAAGCCAAAAAATCCACTGGACCTGATGGCCTGCGTCCAAAGGTTCTAAAAGAGGTGGCTGCAGAGATAGTGGATGCATTGGTTGTGATCTTCCAAAATTCCCTAGATTCTAGAACGGTCCCAGCGGATTGGGAGGTAGCAAATGTAACACCGCTATTCAAGAAAGGAGGGAGAGAGAAAACAGGGAACTACAGGCCAGTTAGCCTGACATCAGTCATCGGGAAAATGCTGGAATCTATTATTAAAGACGTGGTAACAGGGCACTTAGAAAATCATAATATGATTAGGCAGAGTTAACGTGGTTTAATGAAAGGAAATCGTGTTTCACAAATTTATTAGAGCTCTTTGAGGGTGTAACTCGCAGGGTAAATAAAGGGGAACCAGTGGATGTAGTATATTTGGATTTCCAAAAGGTGTACGATAAAGTGCCACATTAAAGGTTGTTATGCAAGATAAGGGCTCATGGGGTTGGGGGTAATATATTAGCATTGTTAGAGGATTGGTTAAAGGTCAGAAAACACAGAGTAGGGATAAACGGGTCATTTTCAGGTTGGCAGGCTGTAAGTAGTGGGGTGCAGCAAGGATTGGAGCTTGGGCCTCAGTTATTTACAATCTATATTAATGACTTAGATGAAGGGACCAAGTGTAATGCATCCAAGTTTGCTGATGATACAAAGCTAGGTGAGAAAGTAAGCTGTGAGGATGACACAAAGAGTCTGCAAAGGGATATAGACAGGTATAGTGAGTGGGCAAGAAGGTGGCAGATGGAGTATAATGTTGGGAAATGTGAGGTTATTCACTTTGGTAGAAAGAATTAAAAAATGGAATATTTTTTAAATGGTGAGAAACTATTACATGTTGGTGTTCAGAGAGATTTGGGTGTCCTTGTACAAGAAACACAGAAAGTTAGCATGCAGGTACACCAAGCAATTAGGAAGGAAAATGGTATGTTGGCCTTTATTGCAAGGGGTTGGAGTACAAGAGTAAGGAAGTCTTGCTACAGTTGTACAGGTCTTTGGTGAGACCACACCTGGAATACTGTGTACAGTTTTGGTCTCCTTATCTAAGAAAGGATATACTTGCCTTAGAGGCGGTGCAACGAAGGCTCACTAGATTGATACCTGGAATGAGAGGGTTGTCCTATGATGAGAGATTGAGTAAAATGGGCCTATATTTTCTGGAGTTTAGAAGAATGAGAGGTGATTTCATTGAAACATATAAGATTCTGAGTGGGCTGGACAGGGTAGATGCTGAGAGATTGTTTCCCCTGGCTGTAGTGTCTAGAACTAGGGGGCATAGTCTCAGGATAAGGGGTCAGCCATTCAGGACTGAGATGAGGAGGAATTTCTTCACTCAGAGGGTTGTGAATCTTCGGAATTCTCTACCCCAGAGGGCTGTGGATGCTCAGTCGTTGAGTATATTCAAGGCTGAGATAGATAGATTTTTGGACTCTAAGGGAATCAACGGATATGGGGATCGGGCTGGAAAGTGGAATTGAGGTTGAAGATCTTATTGAATGGCAGAGCAGGCTCGAGAGGCCATGTGCACATTCATACTCCTATTTCTTACGTTCTTACGTATTGGGTTTAGTACTCAAATAGTGCCTGAAAAATGGATGCCATGCATTGCGTTAATGGGTGCTAATCCTTTTCCTCCATTCTGTGCGCGAATAATGCTGCACCTGAACTTCCTCTATCACTTTTCTGTTGGCTGTACCTGACTATGGTTTAAGAGGATAAAGCAATGTAGATTAAATGCAAATGAATGTCAGCTGGCTCTGTACATAATATTGCCGTGTACATAGAAACATAGAAAATAGGAGCAGGAGTAGCCATTCGGCCCTTCGAGCTTGCTCCACCATTCAATATGATCATGGCTGATCCTCTATCTCAATACCATATTCCCACTCTCTCCCCAGATCCCTTGATGCCTTTTGTGTCTAGAAATCTATCTAGCTCCTTCTTAAATATATTCAGTGACTTGGCCTCCACAGCCTTCTGTGGTAGAGAATTCCACAGGTTAACCAACCTCTGAGTGAAGAAATTTCTCCTCATCTCAGTCCTAAATGTCCTACCCCGTATCCTGAGTCTGCGACCCCTTGTTCTGGACCCCCCAGCCAGGGGAAATATCCTCCATGCATCCAATCTGTCTAGACCTGTCAGAATTTTATATGTTTCAACGAGATCCCCTCTCATTCTTCTAAACTCGAGTGAATACAGGCCGAGTCGACCCAATCTCTCCTCATATGACAGTCCTCCCAGCCCAGGAATCAGTCTGGTGAGCCTTCGCTGCACTCCCTCTATGGCAAGTGTATCCTTTCTTAGGTAAGGAGACCAAAACCGCACACAATACTCCAGGTATGGTCTCAACAAGGCCCTGTATAACTGCAGTAAGACATCCTTGCTCCTGTACTCAAATCCTTTTGCAATGAAGGCCAACATACCATTTGCCTTCCTAACTGCTTGCTGCACCTGCATGTTTGCTTTCAGTGACTGGTGTACAAGGACACCCAGGTTCCTTTTGAACATCAACATTTCCCAATCTATCACCATTTAAATAATACTCTTCTTTTCTGTTTTTCCTTCCGAAAAATTATACTGCATCTGCCATGTATTTGCCCACTCACTCAACTTGTCTAAATCGCCTTGAAGCCTCTTTACATCCTCCTCACAACTCACAATCCCACCTGGATCAAGGGCAGACTGTCCCATAAAAACTTGGGCGCTACTGAGTCCGGAGCAATTGTACAGGCACTCTCAGCATGCCACAGAGTCACAAACTGCACAACAACTTCTGGGAAAGTGTAATGTGCAAAAAATGACTCAACATTGGGGTGGAATTTAACCCTGCTCCCTATTATCTGTTTGGTCCTCTTCTGGTTTGTGATCCTCTTCCTACTATTTTGACCTGGCGGGAAAGCCACAGCGGTTTCTCCACTCAAACCGCCAGTTAAAAGAGCAGTCGCAGAGCGATGACGTCGTCGAACCCTGAATCTGCATATTTAAAGAAGGACCCCTTCTTTTGGGTGGATGTCCTTGCCGCCTTCTCTGAAGAACAGGTTAAAATAGAAGACAGCTGAAATGGATCAGGGCTTTGGCAGGTCAGTCTCCCGGACAATTTCAACTGCCAGCCCACCCACACGGATTCTGCCGGTGGGTAGGGCTAAAACTACAGCTTTAGTATTTGTAAGGTTTAGTAAATATAAACTAGTAAAATTGTGCTAGATATTGGTACAAATCTGAACATTCTTAATTTCACTTTCAAAGCACTCCTGCTCTATTAATTAGCAACAATTTTGTGCATACCTGACTGGATGATGATGGCACTGCTTTGTTTTTTTGCTTGTGCTTTCTTGTATCTCTTGGCTCCCAGCCAGCCTTTGATGTGGGCTTGAATAACCACAATGCTGGCAATGACTTCTCTGAGCAGTAAATTTAACTGTTCTACTTGATAATATTTGAGGAACACCTACAGGAAACATGTTATCAGCTTTGAAATTTATATAATTTAAATAATCATTAATTAAATGTAAAAACATATTATTTTACAACAGAACTCCTTTGTAGACCTGTTATGGGACACTATAATCATTCTTTTTACATGCATTCTTTGTTAATATAGACAGCTTTCTAAAGGATATCAACTCTACTTTATAAAAATAACTCAAACTTTTGCTGACATCAAATACTAAATACTGATTAATAAATTTTAGATGTTGGATTCAGTGACACTTTTTCATTACGTATCAAACTTGATCATGATGCCCTGCGGTAGTTTTGTTTATTATTTGTATAGATGCAGTTGCAGACAATTAAATAAATGTAACTGTACTGACGTAAAAACTTGCATTTCTTAATTCTAGCCATTAAATTACAGACAGGTCAAATATCTCAAATGAGCTATGCATAATTGAGTATAAATTTGAAGAGAAACTGAAGGCATGTTCACATCAAATTGATATAGGTTAAAATGTGATAAGTCTCTTGCCCTGACAAATAAACTAGAGCTACAAAAGAAGACAAAGCATGAATTTGCATTAATGTAGTACATTCTCATGACTTGAGGTCATCCCAAAGTGCTCCACAACCAATTAATTATTTTTGAAACAACATAGCAGTCAATTTATGCACAGCATGGTTTTACAACAGCAAATAAATGGAATAACTAGTTAACCTGATTTTTATTGGTGTTCCATGAGGGAGGAATGTTAGCCAATACACAGGGAGAGCTTGTTGAAAAATGCCATGGGATCTTCTTTCTGAAAAGATGGGACCTGAAGTAGGCAGATGGGATTTCAATTTAACGTCTCATTTGAAAGATGGCGTCTCCAACGATCCAGCAATCTCAGTATTGCACTGGAGTATCAGTTTAGACTATGGCCCCAAAATTCCTGGGACTGAAGAGGGCATAAGTAGCAGCTACGTCCGGGGAAGAGGGTGGCCAGAAAGTGGGCCGGATTCTGGCATGATTGGAATGCTGCCACATTTCACCCGGACCTTGAAATTCCAGTCGAGGTAAGCCATCTTTTGTCTGCCCTTTCCACATCAAGGGGGGGATGTCAGGAGGAGCTCCTGGCTCCTGGCTTCCCCAGTAAATTCCTCCCTTTACGTTCTTGAAAGTGGACATTCTTGAGGTCTTCCAAAGGTCCTAAACCATTAGGTAATCGGTCCTGGAATGGATCATTTTTTTTTGAGAGAAACTTTTAAACTTTTTTTCTTCTGCGTGGTTCTAAGAGTAGGTTTTTAATTATTTATTTATGTGGCCCTGTCACTAGGGGGTAAGAATTCGATAGGGCCTATTATTGGGCGTACGTAGCATGATCCGCTATTAACCCGCGCCCAATGGCCCCTGCGCAGGCAAGACGAGAACTTTGTTCGGCCTCGGTACTCACTGTCAATCTGCATTGAAATCCAGGCCTTGCACGTCGATTCAATGCAATTTGCACTTTCCACCAGAAGGGGGAGCCCCAATCTCTTAAAGGGAGGATGTGTCTTAAAATCTCTTAAAGGTAGCCAGTACCTGTTATTTGCTAAAAATAACAGTCTGCTGTCTGCACGGAGTCTGAACGGAGATCAGATATCGCACACATAAAACACAGATACAGATCCCATCCCTAAGTTTAAACACTGATGAGTTATGTTAAAACATTGAATAAAGGTTGTGCACTACTAAATCCCACATCCTCCAATCTGCATGCCAGACCTCACCAATCTGCTGAACTGAGTTGGTACCAAGGTTCACTGTTGATGCACTAGAGGCCTTGGTGCAAGAGGTGGACAGAAGGAGGGACCATCCTATATTCACTGAGGGGGAGGGGGGCAACAGGCCCTCCAGACATATGGTCAAAAGACGGTGGGAGGCAGCGAGGGACAGTCAATGCCAGGCACATAGCACCACGAGCATGGATGCAGTGCAGGAAGAAGATCAATGCTTTGCCACGAGTGGTCAAGGTGAGTGAGGTCAACTGTCAAGTGGCGTCTCCTACGAACTGCACTACTAGCCGCATCCACTGCTCCACACACTACACCCCCCATCACCCACATACCAAAAAACTCTTTCAATCAATACTCAACTCTTCCAATCAGATGCTTCCTCTCACCCTTACACATTATCACTGTTGCAAGCCGCCCACCCACAACTCACAGGCCACAGGCACTGGCAGCTATTCAACCAGGACAGGCACATCACCCAGAACATTACCTGCTTTCTTGCAGAAGAAGGTGGTGCATAATAGCAGGCAGCAAGTGGCAGTGGCATTTAGCTCCTCAAGCCTGTTCTGCCATTCAATGAGATCATGGTGGACCTGTGACCTAACTCCGTATACCCGCCATAGCCCCATATCCCTTAATACCCTTGGTTCACAGAAATCTATCAATCTTAGATTTAGAATTCACAATTGAGCTAGCATCAGCTGCTGTTTGCAGTAGAGTGTTCCAAACTTCTCCCACCCTTTGCGTGTAGAAGGGTTTCCTAACTTCACTCCTGCACATCCTGGCTTTAAACGTTAGGCTATGTTCCCGCGTCCTAGTATTCAAGTATAGGAGACCTCCAAAGACAGTTACAAATGTATCGGCAACCAGAAGCAATAATCCAGCCACTAACCTGTAAATCTTGCATAGTCCCTTTAAATAGCGCTGGTGGGGCTCCTCCGGGCACTCTAAGATACGTTCAGATGGTCGTGGTTAAGACTGTGCGTTGAGTTGAGCGTTAAGTGCCAAAATGGTGTCTATCACTTTAAATCAGTGTTGCACATTGATTGTATCCATTTTCTCCTTACTTTACATGCTTCCGTCGTTCGGTATTTGTGCATGCGCTAACTCCTATTCCAAGATGGTGTCCGGGCACGTCATGCTGGAAATGTGTGTGCGCAGCCAAGACGCCAGCTTGGCTGTCCGAGAGGCCGTGTAGCGCCAAAACAACGGGCGCTACACGGCCCAATTTAGTGCCCATAATGTTTTGTAACAGCACCACCCATAGGTGCAATACCGTTGACCTGTGTCTCTCTTTCCTGCAACTCCCATGTTTGAATCTCTTCAATCAGGTTTCTGTCCCTGCCACAGCACTGATAAGGCCCTAACCAAAGTCAGAATGACATCCTCTGTGACTGACTGTGACCATGGTGCAATATGCCTTCTCATCCTCCTTATCCTCTCTGCAGCCTTTGGTCTGGTTGACTGCACCATCCACCTCCAATGTCTTTCCTCTATTATCCAGCTCAGTGGGATTACCTATTGGGTTACAGCCAGAGCATCTTCAGCAGTGGCTTCTCAATCTCCGCCATTCTATTACCTCTTGAATCCCAAAAGGATCTGTCCTTGTCTCCTCTTCCTCATCTGCATACTGTCCATTGGCAACATCATCTGCAGACATGGAGTCAGCTCTCACATGTACACTAATGACACCTATCTCTACCTCTCCAGCAGCTCCACTGTCTCTGCATTGTCAGACTGTTTGTTTGATATCCACTCTTGGTTGAGACGAAATTTACTCCAATTAAACACTGGGAAGACTGAAGCCACAAACTCTGTACCCTCGCCATTGATTCCATCCCCCTCCCTGGCTATCGTCTTAGGCTGAAACAATCTCGGCGCTTTGACTCCATTTACTCTCCATCACATAGACTACCTACTCTCACATCTGTAACCGCCCGCCTCTTCCCCTGCCTCAGCCCATCTGTCACTGAAGCCCTCTGTCAACCTCCAGGCTTGACTGTTCCAATGCTCTCCTGGTCAGTCTCCCATTATCTAGTATTTGTAAACATCAGGACATCCAAGAGTATGCTATCCATATCCTATCCCGCACCAAGTCCTTCTTACCCATCACCCCCTTCCTTGCTGACCGTTAATGGTTCCTGGTCCTTCAATGCCTCAAATTTAAAATTCTCATCCACATATTTAAATCCCTTCATGGCCTTGCCCCTCCTTTTCTCTACACCCCCACCGCAAACTCTCAGTTCCTCTAACTGGTCTGTCGTGCATCCCCCATTCCCTTCACTCCAGCATTTGCGACCTTGTCTTTAGACATCTAGGTTCTACGCTCTTCAATTCCCTCCCTAAACCTTTACACCTCTCCACTTCCCTCTCCTCTTTTAAGGTTTCCCCCCCCCCCTTAAAATCCACCTCTTTTCCAAGCTTTTGAAAAATAGAAACTATTTCCTCTGGTGGTGGAATCCAGAACAATGGAGCATAATCTTAAAATTAGACCCAGGCCATTTAGGAGTGAAATCAGGAAGCACTTTTTCACACAAAGGGTAATGAAAATCTGGAACTCTCTTCCCCCAAAATATTGTAAATGCTGGGTCAATTGAAATGTTCAGGACTGAGATTGATAGATTTTTGTTGGGTATGGGTATCAAGGGATATGGAACAAAGGTGGCCAAATGGAGTTGGGGTACAGATCAGCCATGATTTAACTGAATGGCAGAACAGGCTCAAGGGATTGCTGTTCTTATGGGTACAGGAGCGGGTATAAGGCTAGAAAGATAGGGTTGGACAAGACTGTGGAGGGATTTGAAGATGAGGTTCAGAAATTTGAACTTAATATATTGGGGGACAGGGAGCCTGAGTGGTTCAGTGAGGCTGGGGTGATAAAAGAGCAACACTTAATACAGGACACAGTATGTGTAGTTGCATTTTGGATACATTGATATTTGTGGACGGTAGAAGATGGAAGGCCATAAAGAAGACTTTGACTCTTTTACTATAGCATAATGCATCAGAGACCACATGACAGCCCACTGTGATTCTTCTGTTCACTTCAAAAGGCAGTAGATATCATACTGTCGGACCATTGCATATATGATAAACTGAATGAATTAACTTTATCACGCGTATGCACATGCATGCACGCGCACATGCGCACACACACACACAGTAACAAGTAGTACAATACTTGATTTATACAATACTTAAACTGTTCCAAAAATAGTAATCCATAATCTTTAGAGTTCTTTCCCATTATATTTTCATTCTCTGCTGAAATGCGTGTGTGAAATAGGGAACTAAAATCCTCAGGGAAACCCCCTCGCTCTTAAAGAACTGTCTGAGACTTTCAAAGAAAGGTTTCAATACCAAAGGTCAACAGGTCCCTTTGCCACAGAAACCTCTATTATGTGCTTTTTCATTCAATACTTGGTTACTCCAACACTTGCTTTGCTGGCCCTGCATCGTCCACCTTCCATAAACTCCAACTTGTCCAAACTCTGCTGCACACACACTGATCCATGTTAAATCTCACTCGCCAATTACCTCATCCTTGCGGACCTACATTGACTCCCCATTCCCCAAAGCATTAAATTTTAAATCCTTGTCTTAAATCTTTTTCACACGGTAATGCAAGCAGAATAATTCTGCATTTCTACATTAAACAGGTAAAAGTATTGGTGGTTTTGTTTACTTTGACACTTGGCTGCCAGAGGAACTATCTTTAATGTCTGAGGTATGATGGCAGAACTTAATCCATAAAAGCACCCACTGCCCTTCAAAGGATCAATAATTCAATTACCTTCCTTAGAGCAAAGCTACTGTAGCGTGTCTGACTTACATACCGAACAACCTCTCAGCTCTCATGTAGAGAGCTTATAGAAAATGTGAATGATTTATAAACAATTTCATGTACTTAGTTATCCTGGGTTCCATGAAAAAAGGGCCTCTTTAATAAACACAGCTGTCTGAAACCAATCTTTAAATCTTTTTTTTATATAAGTACAGTCATATAAAAAAGATATAACAGTAAATTTCCTGCTTCTGCCACACTTGCCTCTTGATCGAGTACTGCAAATCTGGAATCCATTATTAAGGAAGTGGTAACAGGACACTTAGAAAATCATAATATGATTAGGCAGAGTCAACATGGTTTTATGAAAGGGAATTGTGTTTGGCAAATTTATTAGAGTTCTTAAAGGATGTAACTAGCAGGGTAGATGAAGGGGAACCAGTCGATGTAGTATATTTGGATTTTCAAAAGGCATTCGATAAGGTGCCACATAAAAGGTTGTTACACAGGATAAGGGTTCATGGGGTTGGGGGTAACATATTAGCATGGATAGAAGATTGGTTAATGGACAGGAAACAGAGTCATTTTCAGGCTGGCAGGCTGTAACTAGTGCGGTACAGCAAGGACCAGTGCTTGGACCTCAACTATTTACAATCTATATTAATGACTTGGATGAAGGGACCGAGTGTAATGTATCCAAGTTTGCTGATGATACAAAACTAGGTGGGAAAGTAAGCTGTGAGGAGGACACAAAGAGTCTGCAAAGGGATATAGACAGGTTAAGTGAATGGGCAAGAAGGTGGCAGATGGAGTATAATGTGAGGTCATTCACTTTGGTAGAAAAACAGAATATTTTTTAAATGGTGAGAAACTATTAAATGTTGGTGTCCAGAGAGACTTGGGTATCCTGGTTCAAGAAACACAAAAAGTTAGCATGCAGGCACAGCAAGCAATTAGGAAGGCAAATGGCATGTTTGCCTTTATTGCAAGGGGATTACAAGAGTAATGAAGTCTTACTACAATTGCACAGGGCTTCGGTGAGATCTCACCTGAAGTACTGCGTACAGTTTTGGCCTCCTTATCTAAGGAAGGATATACTTGCCTTAGAGGTGGTGCAACGAAGGTTCACCAGGTTAATTCCTGGGATGAGAGGGTTGTCCTTTGAGAAGAGGTTGAGTAGAATGGGCCTATAATCTCTGGAGATTAGAAGAATGAGAGGTGATCTCATTGAAACATTCAAGATTCTGAGGGGGCTTGACAAGGTAGGAGCTGAGAGGTTGTTTCCCCTGGCTGGAGAGGCTAGAACTAGAGGGCACATTCGCAGGATAAGGGATCGGCCATTTAAGATTGAGATGAGGAGGAATTTCTTCACTCAGAGGGTTGTGAATCTTTGGAATTTTCTACCTCAGAGGGCTGTGGATGCTGAGTCATTGAGTATATTTAAGGCTGAGATAGATTTTTGGACTCTAGGGCAATCAAGGGATATGGGGATCGGACAGGTAAGTGGAGTTGAGGTTGAAATCAGCCATTATCTGATTGAATGGCGGAGCAGGTTCGAGAGGCTATATGGCCTACTCCTGCTCCTATTTCTTATATTCTTATGTTCTTATAAAGTGGCCAGATCGTCTGCAGAGAGGGGGACAGGCGCAATTTGAGGTGAAACCAGGATTCACTGGGTTTCTACTCCATTTAACTTACATGGGAAAATCCAGTTGGGGGTTGGTGGAGGAGCGGGCAAGTCTCCCTCCTGTGCCCACAGATCTGGAAGAGACTTTGGGGCATTCCTGGGTTACCCTGGGAATTCCACCCAGTACGCCACTCAATAGGCCCAGTAGTACCTACACCGGCGGAGAGCTGATGTGATGTCTTCTAAAGACCCAAGACTGCCGAAGAGAAAGGGAATTGATTCCAGAGGCTAGGTGCCGTTCCACCTATCACTGACAAAACAGGGTGGGCATCTCTGTTGTGCAGGTACAGACATGGACCACCTACCCAAGTATGAAAATGAACCCATCCCACGATTTGGGAAGGGGTCCACATTGACTGCAATTGGTGGCCAGGAGTTCCACTCCACTGTGCTTCCAGCGGTGGAGCAGGGACCCAGAATTTTGGGGTCATTGAGTCCACGATGCTTCTACCTTTCAACATCAATAAGGTATTTAATATTCTTGAATGTTTCATGTCCTTTCCATCACAGAGATCATTTACTTCCACCTCCAGACTTAACTACTCTAACATTCTGACTTCTCATCAACCTTTACCCCCCAATGTTGACAGGCCATGGTACTTCTCCCCAATGCTCCCAGATGGGGAATTTGTTGCACCTGCAGTGCAGCCCTCCCCAAGACATCCTCCAATGTTGCCAAATTCCAGGACATCCTACCCCATGTTCCTAGACCCCAGGAAATCACCGAGTAAACCAAACCCCACATTCCATCTCCCAGTGCTTCAAACCATGGCAACCTCTGACCCACTGTTGTCATACGTTAAATTTCCACCACAGCATCTGGTCCCGAGATCGATTGTGACAAGGCACAGGACACAGGAGGATTTCCTTAAAGTAGCGGTGTGGGATCACCTGTATTAACCAAAATAAATGATACAGGTCTCCAAAACTCACTGCTCAGGAAACCCTTTTATGAAATTCCTCCCCTTCCCCCCCCTCCCCAATGAACAGGCCCTCCAGCTGGAGTACCTCCTGCCACCTCTCCACCCCCTTATCACTGCTACATCCAGAACTCCCTTCCAAGTGCTCCCACATTTCAGGATCCTTCTCCCTCTCTTCCCACACTCAGAATTTCCCCCAGTTCCATAACCCTCTTCCGTTTCTACCAGACCATTGTACGTCTGCTCAGCACTCCCAATCTCCACAATCACCCCTCCTAGTGCTCCCACATCTCGTAACCCTTCTTGGCTCTCCTTCCCATGCTCCAAATCCAATATCATCATAACAACAATATCAATCCATCCAGCGTCCCCAACTCCCCATGTTGCAACACACAGTTGCTATAACCTAACTTCTCTCTGCCTATAATCAGTAACACCTTCCCTACCATGTTAATATGTTGATAGGGTGATAGGATGAGATGAAGTAAGATGGGAAGAGGCTCATGTGGAGTATAAACGCCAGCAGAGACTTGTTGGGCCAAATGGAATGTTTCTGTGCTGTAAAATTCTACGTAATTCTATGTACCATTTTCCTTTGTATGCTGAGTTTTAAAAATATGAGAGATTAAAAATAACTACATAGTTAGCCTAACTTCTAATAGTAGTCAAGATAAAAGATTTAGTTTATACCCAAATTTGCACATAATCATACAATTCTAGCCCAAAACTAACACTTCTACAGCACTGTAATAAAAGCACCATTTGATTTATGCACGTCTCTCTCTCTCTCTCGTCCTCAGACACAGACTGGCCTTTGTTCTCACAGCAGCAGCAAGAAATTGTGTTTTAAAAGTCTAAACATGGACTCACCGGGGGTTAAATTGCATAACCCCTGAAAATGGGCACGGGGAATGTGGTACGTGATTAATCTGTGCCCGATCGTTGCAATGCAGGCAGCACATTACATTTGTGCTGCCCGCTGTTTTAAATGAATGCTGCGTGCAGCCAGCACTACCTGCGCAGTTGATTGGCTGCACGCATCAGCAGGGGGCCTGATAGCGCGAGTGGCTCGTGCTTCTTAAACGCAGCCTGCACCTCTTACAGGGGAGGTGCATGGTGGCTGCAAGAAGTGGTGGGAGCCGTCTGTGAAGTGATTCAGTGCTGTAATATTTTGAAGAATGGCTGCGCCTGGGAGAGAGCTTGCACCAAGATTCTCTGATGATGCACTGGAGGACTTGGTGCAAGAGGTGGAGAGAGGGAGGCTTCCTGTATCCACAAGAGACCCTCCAGACATATTCTCAGGAGGCAATGGGAGGAAGTAGCGGAGGAGGTAAATGACAGGAGCATAGCTCCAAGAACATGAATGCAGTACAGGAAGAAGTTCAATGACTTATTACGAGTTGTCAAGGTGAGTGAGTTGAAGCTTCAAGTGGCATATCATACCAACTGCACCACTAGCATCATCCTTCCTAACAGCACTGTGGGAGAACCTTCACCACACGGACTGCAGCGGTTCAAGAAGGTGGCTCACCACCACCTTCTCAAGGGCAATTAGGGATGGGCAATAAATGCTGGCCTTGCCAGCGACGCCCACATCCCATGAACGAATAAAAAAAAATCCACTGCTCAATTCACTACACCCCCATCAGTACTCAACCATTCAAATCATATGCTTTATTTCACCCTCACACATTTAGCACTGTTGCAAGCCTCACACCCACAATTCACAGTTCACAAACACTGGCAGCTATTGAACTATGATAGCCACATCACCCAAACATTTTGCAGGTCACTCACTGACACACTTCCCTTTCTTGCAGGAGAAAGTGGCGCATAAATGGACGCAGCAAGTGGCAGTGGCTCCATGGAACACGAACCTGCTGTCCTCTATCAGGATGACAGCATTCCTGCTCCCACCCCTGCCACTCTGCCAGTGCCTTTGCTGTTGCCTGTCAGCTAGCCAGCCCACTTCCTGTAGAGTATTGAAAGTTTATCCAAGTATAGGAAACCTCCAAAAACACGTACAAATGCACCAGCAGCCAGAAGAATTAATCCAGCAACTAACCTGTAACTCCTGCATGATCCCTTTAAATAGCACGGATTGGGGGTGGGGGGGGGTCCTTCAGTCCCTTTAAGTCATATTTAGCTGTGTGAGGTTAAGATAGCACATTGGATGGAGTGTGGAGTTCCAAATAGCAGCAGTCCCTTTAAATCTGCATTGCGCACTGATTTGCTATATAATCTCCCTACTCTGCATGCTGCCAGCGGTTGTTAGGTGCATGTGCAAACCCTTTTACGAAGATGACGTCCTACGCAATTCCCGTCGGGAGTGTGCGGATGCATCTCGGTCACCATTTTCGGGGCTTAGTTAGCTGCATAGCGCCTAAAAAACGGCCGCTAAATGGCCCAATTTCACCCCCACCTTCTCTACCTTTGGAAGCATAGCTAGAGAAGGAGAGCCCATGTTTAATAAGTTACGTTTTTATTGTGTTCCACAACTGAGGAGCTTGGGAAATTAATTGTGCTCATTAGCAAAACTGTATACCGTTCCTTCATGTATTTTATATAAAAAAAACAGTTGAACCTGTAATGTTCTGAATAAAGTACAATTTCAGCCCACCTTCTGTAAAAAGATGAGAATTTATTTGGCAGCACATGTCATATTTCAGGAGCCGGTATACAGAACAAGGGTTCTCTGTTTCATTCCTATGCTCGTGGTCTAATTTAAGTACTTTTGTACTGGAAAAGATACGCTTCATATCGTGGGGGACGTAAGGGCCGCTAACGGGAGTGACCGGAGATGATGAGCTTGAGAGTGTATAGTGCAAAAAGCTGAAAATTGTGATGGGAATGAAAGCCTTTCCTAGTCATATATGCCATCGGTTTGTTGTTAGGACCACTGATGGCCACTTGATAAAAGTGTTGTAATCCACGAATCATCCACCAAAGACGAATGGGAGAACCACTCCCATTGCCTCCTTTCCACAGGGAAAGTGATGATAGGGATGATAGTGGCACACGTCACTTGTGGACTAAAGCCAGATTGATGTAGCAAATGCCATCAGTAGTGGCCTAAAAGGATCCAGACATATAAAAATGTAATGTTGGGGTAACTTGCAGGGCTGTTTCTCTGGCATATATTGGAGATTTGGGTCAAGAAGATGAATGGCTGCATCCTTCCAGAAGCATTAACAATAAAGGCAGGTCTCTTCAGAAATCCCCCAGTAGGTATGTGAGGCCAAGTGGGATTCAGATGCCTGAGGCGGAATTACGCCTGCCTTTGTTCCATCTTCCTGAGCGTCTCTTACTCTTCCAAATCAATCAATGATATTGGAATGCCCAGTGGGATTCCCATACTGATCACTATGGTTGTTGCTAATGAAGCAGCTGCTGGTAGCAACAATGCTATGGAAAAGGTTATCTGCAAAAGGAGTGCTGCAATGCATAAATGCAGCAGCAAACTCCAACAGCAAGTTATGCACCAAAAATAATGCAGATACAGCTATGGAAAAAGCAAAAATAAAAAAGAATTTTAAACGCTACAGTTAACTGTCAATCACATCTTTAAGAATCAAACATCTGAAGGCCAAAGCAGGAAATCCCAAGTGTGCCCATTTTAAACGGACGAGCAGTGCTGAAAGAGTGAACAGCGGAAAGATCGCTGATTTTGGCATGGGACCAATTTGCATATGATTCATAGAAGTTACAACATGGAAACAGGCCCTTCGGCCCAACATGTCCATGTCGCCCAGTTTATACCACTAAGCTAGTCCCAATTGCCTGCACTTGGCCCATATCCCTCGATACCCATCTTCCCCATGTAACTGTCCAAATGCTTTTTAAAAGACAAAATTGTACCCGCCTCTACTACTGCCTCTGGCAGCTCGTTCCAGACACTCACCACCCTTTGAGTGAAAAAATTGCCCCTCTGGATCCTTTTGTATCTCTCCCCTCTCACCTTAAATCTGTGCCCCCTCGTTATAGACTCCCCTACCTTTGGGAAAAGATTTTGACTATCGACCTTATCTATGCCCCTCATTATTTTATAGACTTCTATAAGATCACCCCTTAACCTCCTACTCTCCAGGGAATAAAGTCCCAGTCTGTCTAACCTCTCCCTGTAAGTCAAACCATCAAGTCCCGGTAGCATCCTGGTAAATCTTTTCTGCACTCTTTCTAGTTTAATAATATCCTTTCTATAATAGGGTGACCAGAACTGTACACAGTACTCCAAGTGTGGCCTCACCAATGCCCTGTACAACTTCAACAAGACATCCCAACTCCTGCATTCAATGTTCTGACCAATGAAACCAAGCATGCTGAATGCCTTCTTCACCACCCTATCCACCTGTGACTCCACTTTCAAGGAGCTATGAATCTGTACTCCTAGATCTCTTTGTTCTATAACTCTCCCCAACGCCCTACCATTAACGGAGTAGGTCCTGGCCCGATTCGATCTACCAAAATGCATTACCTCACATTTATCTAAATTAAACTCCATCTGCCATTCATCGGCCCACTGGCCCAATTTATCAAGATCCCGTTGCAATCCTAGATAACCTTCTTCACTGTCCACAATGCCACCAATCTTGGTGTCATCTGCAAACTTACTAACCATGCCTCCTAAATTCTCATCCAAATCATTAATATAAATAACAAATAACAGCGGACCCAGCACCGATCCCTGAGGCACACCGCTGGACACAGGCATCCAGTTTGAAAAACAACCCTCGACAACCACCCTCTGTCTTCTGTCGTCAAGCCAATTTTGTATCCAATTGGCTACCTCACCTTGGATCCCATGAGATTTAACCTTATGTAACAACCTACCATGCGGTACCTTGTCAAATGCTTTGCTGAAGTCCATGTAGACCACGTCTACTGCACAGCCCTCATCTATCTTCTTGGTTACCCCTTCAAAAAACTCAATCAAATTCGTGAGACATGATTTTCCTCTCACAAAACCATGCTGACTGTTCCTAATTAGTCCCTGCCTCTCCAAATGCCTGTAGATCCTGTCCCTCAGAATACCCTCTAACAACTTACCCACTACAGATGTCAGGCTCACTGGTCTGTAGTTCCCAGGCTTTTCCCTGCCGCCCTTCTTAAACAAAGGCACAACATTTGCTACCCTCCAATCTTCAGGCACCTCACCTGTAGCGGTGGATGATTCAAATATCTCTGCTAGGGGACCCGCAATTTCCTCCCTAACCTCCCATAACGTCCTGGGATACATTTCATCAGGTCCCGGAGATTTATCTACCTTGATGCGCGTTAAGACTTCCAGCACCTCCCTCTCTGTAATATGTACACTCCTCAAGACATCACTATTTATTTCCCCAAGTTCCCTAACATCCATGCCTTTCTCAACCGTAAATACCGATGTGAAATATTCATTCAGGATCTCACCCATCTCTTGTGGTTCCGCACATAGATGACCTTGTTGATCCTTAAGAGGCCCTACTCTCTCCCTAGTTACCCTTTTGCCCTTTATGTATTTGTAGAAGCTCTTTGGATTCACCTTTGCCTGATCTGCCAAAGCAATCTCATATCCCCTTTTTGCCCTCCTGATTTCTCTCTTAACTCTACTCCGGCAATCTCTATACTCTTCAAGGGATCCACTTGATCCCAGCTGCCTATGCATGTCATATGCCTCCTTCTTATTTTTGACTAGTGCCTCAATCTCCCGAGTCATCCAAGGTTCCCTACTTCTACCAGCCTTGCCCTTCACTTTATAAGGAATGTGCTTACCCTGAACCCTGGTTAACACACTTTTGAAAGCCTCCCACTTACCAGACGTCCCTTTGCCTGCCAACAGACTCTCCCAATCAACTTCTGAAAGTTCCTGTCTAATACCATCAAAATTGGCCTTTCCCCAATTTAGAATTTTAACTTTTGGGCCAGACCTATCCTTCTCCATAGCTATCTTAAAACTAATGGAATTATGATCACTGGTCCCAAAGTGATCCCTCACTAACACTTCTGTCACCTGCCCTTCCTTATTTCCCAAGAGGAGGTCAAGTTTTGCCCCCTCTCTAGTCGGGCCATCCACATACTGAATGAGAAATTCCTCCTGAATACACTCAACAAATTTCTCTCCATCCAAGCCCCTAATGCTATGGCTGTCCCAGTCAATGTTGGGAAAGTTAAAGTCCCCTACTATTACCACCCTATTTTTCTTGCAGCTGTCTGTAATCTCCTTACATATTTGCTCCTCAATTTCCCGTTGACTATTTGGGGTTCTGTAGTACAATCCTATCAAAGTGATCTCTCCCTTCTTATTTTTCAGTTCTACCCATATGGACTCAGTGGGCGAACCCTCGGATATATCCCCTCTCACTACTGCCGTGATGTTCTCCCTAATCAAGAACGCAACTCCCCCTCCTCTCTTACCTCCTGCTCTATCTTTCCTATAGCATCTGTACCCTGGAACATTGAGCTGCCAGTCCTGCCCCTCCCTTAGCCATGTTTCAGTAATAGCTATAACATCCCAGTCCCATGTACCCATCCATGCCCTGAGTTCATCTGCCTTGCCCATCAGACTTCTTGCATTGAAATAAATGCAGTTTAATCTAGACTTCCCTTGGTCTTTGCCCTGCTTTCTCAGACCATCTGTCCGGTCATGTTCTGTACACTCTCCCTTACTGCCTTTTGTTTCTGTCACCACTTTATTTCCCACTGACTTCCTGCATCGGTTCCCATCCCCCTGCCACATTAGTTTAAACCCTCCCCAACAGCACTGGCAAACACTCCCCCTAGGACATTGGTTCCAGTCCTGCCCAGATGCAGACCGTCCAATTTGTACTGGTCCCACCTCCCCCAGAACCGGTTCCAATGGCCCAGGAATTTGAATCCCTCCAGCTTGCACCATCTCTCAAGCCACGTATTCATCTTAGCTATCCTGTCATTCCTACTCTGACTAACCCGTGGCACTGGTAGCAATCCTGAGATTACTACCTTTGAGGTCCTACTCTTTAGTTTAACTCCTAACTCCCTAAATTCAGCTTGTAGGACCTCATCCTGTTTTTTACCTATATCGTTGGTGCCTATATGCACCACGACAACTGGCTGTTCACCCTCCCCCTCCAGAATGTCCTGCAGCCGCTCCGAGACATCCTTGACCCTTGCACCAGGGAGGCAACATACCATCCTGGAGTCTCGGTTGCGTCCGCAGAAACGCCTGTCTGTTCCCCTTACAATCGAGTCCCCTATCACTATAGCTCTGCCACTCTTTTTCCTGCCCTCCTGTGCAGCAGAGCCAGCCACGGTGCCATGAACCTGGCCACTGCCACCTTCCCCTGGTGAGTCATCTCCGCCAACAGTATCCAAAACGGTATACCTGTTTTGGAGGGAGATGACCGCAGGGGACCCCTGCACTGCCTTTCTACTCTTCCTCTGTCTGTTGGTCACCCATTCACTATCTCCCTCAGTAATTTTTATCTGCGGTGTGACCAACTCACTGAACGTGCTATCCACGACTTTCTCAGCATCGCGGATGCTCCAAAGTGAGTCCATCCGCAGCTCCAGAGCCGTCAAGCGGTCAAACAATAGCTGCAGCTGGACACACTTCCCGCAGGTGAAGGAATCAGGGATACAGGAAGGATCCCTGAATTCCCACATCCCACAAGAGGAACATGACACGGCGCTGGGATCTCCTGCCATGACTTAACCCTTAAATTAGCTTAAGAACAACTACAATGTCAAGAGAAAAAAAAAGGAAAGAAAAACTACTTCCCACTCCCTTTAAGGAGTTTACTCCTTTAAATTGTTCTCAATTTAGAGAATGTTAACTACACTAGGGACCTTGATTCACTAAAAAATAAACGCTACTTCCGATAAGACCTGCAGACCTTCCCTTTCCTTTTACTTCAGTTACTGTAGATAAGGAGAAATACTCACCTGAACCTACTCACCAATCAGGTGCCTCCCCTGTGTCGCGTCCCGATCTGATTCCTGACGTCACTTCGAACTCGGCCGCAGCTCGGCTCGGCTCCTCTCAGCGCTCTGAAATCCCGCCTTTTATCGGACGCTCCCTCCGCTCGGCTCCTCTCAGCTGTTCTCAGCGCTCTGAAATCCCGCCTTTTATCGGACGCTCCCTCCGCTCGGCTCGGCTCCTCTCAGCTGTTCTCAGCGCTCTGAAATCCCGCCTTTTATCGGACGCTCCCTCCGCTCGGCTCGGCTCCTCTCAGCTGTTCTCAGCGCTCTGAAATCCCGCCTTTTATCGGACGCTCCCTCCGCTCGGCTCGGCTCCTCTCAGCTGTTCTCAGCGCTCTGAAATCCCGCCTTTTATCGGACGCTCCCTCCGCTCGGCTCGGCTCCTCTCAGCTGTTCTCAGCGCTCTGAAATCCCGCCTTTTATCGGACGCTCCCTCCGCTCGGCTCGGCTCCTCTCAGCTGTTCTCAGCGCTCTGAAATCCCGCCTTTTATCGGACGCTCCCTCCGCTCGGCTCGGCTCCTCTCAGCTGTTCTCAGCGCTCTGAAATCCCGCCTTTTATCGGACGCTCCCTCCGCTCTATGCAAGGTCTCAAAAAGTTTTATTCTGCTGAATTTGGCACCTCGAGAGTGGGGCTCAATTCAACAAAGTAGTCACCCAGAATATGGGATTCAACAACACACCATTACTGAATTGACCCTTACATTTTAACTGTTCCTTTTCCTTACACTGGCTTGAAGTACCTTGGGATGTTTTTCCATGTTAAGGGTACCGTTAAAGGTACCATGTAAATGCAAGTTGTTGTTTTATTATCCATTGCTGAATTAAACTGTTTAAATTTTACCTCAAAAACAAAAGAACAGTAGCTGTCCTTTCTGTTATTTATATTTAGCAAAAGAGACAGAAAAAAGGGAGAAAGAAAAGCAGAAAGACAGTGGCAGAGACAATTTGAAATAAAGTGAAACAATGCGAGTGTGAGAGATAGCGACAGAGACTGGAAGGGTGATTTTAACCCTGCCCACTCGGCGGAAACCTCAGGCAGGCAGGTGGGCAGTTAAAATCGCCCGTTGGGCTTAACGCTGAGATCCTGCTCTCTTCCTGCAGGTTTCGACTTTAACCTGCTATTCTGAGCAGGCGGGAAAGACACAAGCCAATTGGTGGAGTCCTTCTTCACAAATACAGATTGGACTCCAATGAAGCCATCAGGGTCCAACACTATTTTAACCAGAGGCCTGCGAGGGGAAACCGCTGTGGCTTTCCCACCAGGCCAACCTACTGGGAAGAGGATTCAGGGCCAGAAAAGGCCCAAGCAGGTAATTATCATTACATTTTTTGTGAGACCAGGAAGGGCAGTAAAATTTAGGGCTCCCCTGCCTCGAGCTATCCCTCCCCCTCCAACCCCCCCTCCCCGATCACAAGGCTCTCTCCTGAGGCCCCTCCTATTGACTTACCTGAGTGCCGTGGACTGTTCTTTGGATCCCGGCCTCCTCCCACTCGACATTCCGCTCCTGCTCGTCGGCCAGCTACCGCTTCCTGTTGGTTTCAGGAGGGAATCTGACTGGGCCTATGAAGATGAGGTCCAGAAGTTAAAATCTTCTGGGCCTCACACTGTTGAGGTTGGAACGGTTTGCCGCTCACCTGCACAACTGCCAACCCGAGTTAAAATTGGGGCTAGAGAGTGAGAGAAATAATGAAAGTGTGACCTTTTGAAACCTGCTTTCGACATCAGGCTCCCCTACCCCCAAAACGTTCCTGGCTATTAACTTGGTTCTTAGCCAGAAGTCTGTTTTAGATAGGAAAAGCACTACAAATAAGATTGTGCACTTAAAAAATGGCTTTACGCTGGGATGTATGAAGATCTACAACCGCGCTCATCTGCCCACACTGCTCTCTCTGTGGCTATGAAGGTGTTGGCCGCACTCAACTTTTGCAGCAGGAGCCATTTCATGCAGTCGTGGGGAAACTTGGTTGTATTAGTTAGGGTGCAGTACACGTGTGCATTCATCAGGTAACTAATGCCTTTTACTGGGCAGCTGGAGAATACATCAACTTTGGAATCACAGCAAACCAGCAGAGAGACAAGGTCATCCAGTTTTGCAGGGCTGTCAGCTTTCCCAAGATCCAGAGTGCAATAGATGCCACCCAAGTTGCTTGGCAAGCTCCTATATACAACCCCGTGAACTTCCTCAGCAGGAAGGGTTTCCACTGCCTGAATGTACCGATTTTATATGACATCATGCAAAAGATCTTTCACAATAATGCGATATATGCTGGAAGTTGTCATGATGCATTCATCCTTCGGAATTCAGTCATCTTCCACAGAGAAAATCAAATCAACGGATGACTTTTGGGTGACAAAACTTAACCCCTACTTCCATAGATAATGACCTCATTGAGCGGCCTGAACAGCAGCAAAAGAGCACGACAAAGAAGTATTGAGAAGTCCAATGGTTTCTTAAAGGGGTGTTTCTGCTGTTGGATCTGACCAGCACTTTATAAAGCTATAGAAAGCAAGAAGAATGGCATTACGATGCCACTTTGGGGCTTTTGAAGTGCATCTCTTACTCTCATATCTGAGAAATAGCAAGTAATACCTGCCAGAGTAGCTGAAGTGATCGGGAAGCTTAAGGCTTTCAAGCAAAAAATCTTCTAGTCATTAGCAGAGATATAGGTTAAGTTAGAAAGGCTAACCATATCTATTAAGCAGAGCGAAAAACCTAGCCTAAAGCAATGGGTGTACACAGAAGATGAAGCACTGAAATAGAAGGAAAAAAACATCCATTAAACAGGGATGAGGAAATAGGCATCAAATTAAATGACCTCAATAAATGAGATTATCACAATAATAGTGTTCTTGGCATTCAGAAGGGCTTGGGAAAAAGCCCAGTTTGTTTCCAAGAATGACACTGTGCTCATCATTATGACTAAACCTTCAAATTGCACTCATACTTCCCCCTCCCATCTCAGATCCGATCTGAGCCTCAAAAGTGTAGTCTGTACTTTGCCACAAGTTTGGTTAATGAGAAAACATTCCAACTTTTTTGCAAAATTCCTTAATTTTCAGGCCACAATTGCTGAGCTCTTAACGAAGAAAAAGACATGAAACCTTCTGGGTATGTGGCTATTTCCTCAGAGCTGCTTGGCAGGAGAAAAGAGTTTGATGAAGTAAAAGCTGGACTGAGGGACATTGTAAATATAATATTATGACTTGGGCTTCTCAATATATTTTTCTTGCATTCAACATAGAAGTCACTCCAATAAGCAAGTCTGCACCTCCTACAAACCAAAACAAAATCTTGTGTGCAAAGTAATCTTGGATCGCATGCCCTGATCCATTTATTATCCCTGATTAGCAAAGATTTGTTTAAAATTTACTTCTCACTGAACTAAATTTATATCCTCTTATTTTACTGTCCTAACTGATCTCAAATTAATACTCTGGGTTCACCTTATCTATACCATTTAATACTTTATCTAACTTGATGAGTCTACTCCTTAACTGTCTCTCCAGACTGTGGAGTTCAAGCTTTGACGATTAAGGAATTCTGCTAAAAAGTTGGAGTGTTTTCTCATTCACCAAGTAAAACTTCCACTATACACCCACATCACTTCAGAAGATGATTACCCCAACACCAAAACTTATTACTCTTTTTGGCAACATTGTAAGCCTCTTCTTTTAATTTAATACCATCCTTAACTTCTCTAGTTAGCCACAGTTGGATCACTTTTCTCGTAGAGTTTTTATTCCTCAAGGGAATGTAATTTCATTGAGAATTATGCATTATTTCTTTAAATGTTTGCTATTGCTTATCTACCATCGTATCTTTTAATCTACCTTAGCCAACTCGCCCCTCATACCTATGTAATTGGCCTTGTTTAAATTTAACACTCATAAAAACCTTCTGAAATATAGTCTCACCTTTGGGAAGTCAATGTGCGAATCTGAAGCATCTTACATGAATAATGAACAGTCAGCTCCACAATGTATGCACAGAGGCATATTGATGACAACTTGTGGTGTGTGACAAGTGCTATCTATACTAGGGCTACCTGATTAGATTATGAAATTGCTTAATAACCCAATGTTGCAAATGAATTGTTTCTAGCACTTGATGTATGCTCAGTAATTTGTTTTCCCCACTTGCATATGTCTGATAGTAGTCAATAGTATTGGTTTGGCTGGTTTCTTTCATGCAGTGTCAAGAGAATATAAACCAATTTCCCAACATGCGGTTGTTGAAGCCATGTTGATGATGGCATCTTTCTTGAAAGAGCATGCTTTAAAACTGATAAACACAGTGCAAAGAGAGACCTATAAACCATGTACCATGGTTTATAGGTCTCACTTTGCACTGTGTTTATTAGTTTTAAAGCATCTCTTTCAGGAAAGATGGGATGCATTCTAGGTTACTGAGGGAAGTAATCAAGAGGGGGTGCAACAAAGGTTCACTCGATTGAGTCCTGGGATGAGAGGGTTGTCCTACAAGGAGAGATTGAGTAGAATGGGTCTATGTTCTCTGGCGTTTAGAAGAATGAGAGGTGATCTCATTGAAACGTATAAAATTCTTAGAGCACTTCACAGATTAGCTGCTGAGAGGGTGTTTCTCCTAGCTGGAGAGTCTAGAACTAGGGGTCATAGTCTCAAGATAAGGGGGGTTGGCCATTTAGGACTGAGATGAAGAAATATTTCTTTACTCAGAGGGTTGTGAATCTTTGGAATTCTCTAGCCCTGAGGGCTGGGGATGCTCAAGTCATTGAATATTAAAGACTGAGATCGATAGACTTTTAGGCACTAAGGGAATCAAGGGATACGAGGATAGGGCAGGAAAGTGGAGTTAAAGTAGAAGATCAGCCATGATCTTATTGAATGGTGGAGCAGGTTCGAGGGGCCTAATGGCCTACTCCTGCTCCTATATCTTATGTTCTTATGTAAGGGTGGAAATTGAGGGGGCTCTGGCCACAATCTGCCAATCTTCCTTAGATATGGGGATTGTGCTGGATGACGAGAGGATTGCAAATATTACACCCCTGTTCAAAAAAGGGGAGAGGGATAAACATGGCAACTACATGCCAGGTAGCCTCATGTCAGTGGTGGGGAAATTTTTAGAGACAATAATCAGGAACAAAATTAATTGGCACTTGGAAAAGTATGGGCTAATAAATGAAAGACAGCACGGACTTGTTAAAGGAAAATCATGTTTGACTAACTTGATAGAGTTCTTTGATGAAATAACAGAGAGGGTTGATGAGGGTAGTGCGGCTGATGTTGTGTATATGACTTTCAGAAGGCATTTGATAAAGTACCACATCTTAGACTTGTTAGCAAAATTAAAGCCCATGGGATTAAAGGGACAGTGGCAGCATGGATACAAAATTGGCTAGGAGATAGAAAGCAGAGAGTAGTGGTGAATGGTTGTTTTTCAGAATGGGGGGAAGTTTACAGTGGTGTTCCCCAGGGGTTAGTATTAGGACCACTGCTCTTTTTGATATATATTAATGACCTGGAGTTGGGCATAGAGGGTATAATTTCAAAGTTTGCAGATGACATGAAACTCGGAAATGTGGTAAACAATGTGGAAGATAGTAACAGATTTCAGGACGACCCAGGCAGACTGGCGAAGTGGGCGGATACATGGCAGATGAAATTTAAAGCCGAGAAGGGTGAAGTGATATATTTTGGTGGGAAGAATGACGAGAGGCAATATAAACTAAATGGTACAATTTTAAAGGGAGTGCAGGAACAGGGAGACCTGGGGGTGTACATACACAAATCTTTGAAGGTGGCAGGACAAGTTGAGAAAGCTGTTAAAAAAGCATATGGGACCTTGGCTGCATTAATAGAGGCATAGGGGTAAATTTTAATGGGGAGCCGGGAGGAGAGCGGGATGGAGGATTTCCGGATGGGAAACCCAGAAGTATGGTTTTCCTGGACGTCCTCACGATTTTGGCGTAAGGACGTCTTTCAATAGATTTCCCACCCGACAGCCCAGTCAGATTGATAGGCTGGCTGTCAGTTGGACGGGAGAGCAGGCAGGGAACAGATGCAAGCAGGTAAGTCTTTGATCGGGTTGTGGGGGGGAGGGCATCGGTCATGGGGGGGGGGGGTCGGAGAGCGTGGGGGGGTGGGTTGGAGATCTTGTGGGGGGTCGGAGATCGTGAGGGGGAGATTGATCGAGGGGGGGAGGTCGGAGATCGTGGGGGTGGGTAAAAGTGTTGGAGATCGTTGGGGGTTAGGGGGGTTGGAGATTGGAGATCGGCTTGTTAAATCTGGTGGAAACGCTCCTGCTCCTCCTGGCCCACAAGCAGTGCAATAAAGGCACTCACCTGTTAATCCGGGCCTTCGCGCCTCCTCTTAAGTGGCGAGAATCAGAAGGCCCAAGAATTCCAGCCCTCAAGAGCTACAAATAAAATAAACTATTAAAATGGAAACCCACTGCCTCCTTAATAGATTTTACCGATCGACCCGCCTCCTGAGAGCGGGTTGGTTGCCCACCGCTCCATCTGCCTCCGTTACAACTGGAAGTGGGCGGGTTGGAGGTGGGTTTGGGTTGGGTTTTAATTTTTACATTCCCACCCGCCCTCAACCCACCCGTTTGTGGGGTTAAAATTTACCCCATAGCGTACAAAAGCAAGGAAGTTATGCTAAACCTTTATAAAACCCTGGGCTTACTTCTCAGCTGGGGTATTGTGTTCAATTCTGGGAACCATACTTAAGGAAGGATGTCAAGGCCTTAGAGATGGTGCAAAAGAGTTTTACTAGAATGGTACCAGGGATGAGGGACTTCGGTTATGTGGAGACACTGGAGAAGCTGGGGTTGTTCTCCTTAGAACAGAGAAGGTTAAGGGGAGATTTGAAAGAGGTGTTCAAAATCATGAATGGTTTTTTAATGAGTAACTAAGGAGAAACTGTTTCCAGTGGCAGAAGGGTTGGTAACCAAAGGACACAGATTTAAGGTGATCGGCAAAAGAGCCAGAGGCGACATGAGGAAACATTTTTTACACAGCAAGTTGTAATGATCTGGAATGCACTGCCTGAAAGGGTGGTGGAAGCAGATTCGATAGTAACTTTCAGAACAGAATTGGATAAATACTTGAAGGGAAAAAAATTACAGGGCTGTGGGGAAAGAGCAGGGGAATGGGACGAATTGAATAGCTCTTTCAAAGATGGGCCGATTGGTCTCCTCCTGGGCTGTGACTACTATGATACCATGGGCTTGATTTTAAAAGGGCGGCGGGATGGCAGCGGTGGGGCGGGGGGGTCAATGGGTGCACGGCAAACCCGAATAATAAAAACTTACCGTTCCCCATGTGATCGCGATGTAATTGGCGCCACACAACCTTGTTTCCGGGTTTGCCGTCCGAAAGCCGTGCAGTGGGCGGATTGCGCACCTGCTGACAGGCTGACAGCTGGAGCATCTGGATTTAAAGGGTCATTGCTCCAATGGATTTTGCTGGAGCAAAGAGCAAGAAGACCCAATGGAGCAGCTCAGGGGCAAGGCTGCTCAAGATTCAGCGATGCCTCACTTCAGCTGCTACTGGCTGGGGAGGGAGGTAGAGGAGAGAATTATTTTACCCGGCCAGTAGGAGGAAGCGTCCTGCCTCTGCCACCAAGAAGGCCTGGCTCGAGGTGGCAGAGGAGGTCACCAGCAGCAGCAACATCTGCCGCACTTGGGTCCAGTACAGGAAATGTTTCAATGACCTAACTAGGTCAGCAAAAGTGAGCACACTTACTGATTCTCCACTGATACCCCCCCACCCTCCCAACTCATTCTGCACTGCCAAGACTACTCCATCACATCACTCCTCACACCCACTTAAGGCTCATCCTCAACTTATCTGCACTTCCTCACATCCCCATTTGTGACCCCACCTCTCCAACTGACTCCAATCCTCATCCAATGTGATGTCTCTGTCTCATACTCACCCTCTGATGCACCTCTTTCATGGTCAGTCTCACCCAAACCAATGCATTCATCGGTTGGCCACTTCATCATCACTCACACTCACGTCTGTACTTTCTCCCCTTCTAGAAGAGAACGCAAAATGCACGCGAGAGAGTGAGGACTGGAGGGTGGCCACAACAAATATTGGTCCTCACAGATGCGGAGGAGGAGGCCCTGCAGATTAGCCGCACCCTCGAGTGCCTGTCCATCGGGGATGCTGAGACTGGCGCCACACAAACCGGCCATCACACACAACATGAATTGATATTAACAATGCTTGGCATGTTGAACACTTCAGTATGCTCATCGCAACATGACACATCTGGAATGATGCTTAATATTGCCTTCTGTTCTCTTACAGGCCCTTCAATGACCGCAGTGACAGCAGAGGGCGATCTCTCAGAGCAGCTCCCGGGCTCTGAGGGCGCGCCATCTCACCTTAGTGAGCCATCCACCAGCGCAGATACTCACACCTCGTTGGGTCCTAGTAGTCAGTTAGTTGGGTTGGCATCTGATGAGTCTCCACACACAAGTGAGCACGAGCAGGGGCAGCTATGGAGAGTCTGTGTCAGAGGGCACACTGCTCTCCAGGCTCTGCTCAGCTGGATGCAGATGCTGAATCCCAAGAGCCATCCTTTAAAAGGAAAACGATCGAAGGACAGCAGCACATTTGTGAGGTACGGGAACTAGTGCAAAGCACACTCTCCACAATAGCGGAGAGGATGGAGGAGTCCAACTCCTGCATTAGTGGCGTGGTGGCAGAGGTACAGGAGGGAATCTCTGAGATAGTGTCACAGGGAAGTGAGCAACTATTGGAGATATTGTTGCACGTAAATGATGAAATGTCTGAGAGAGTGTCGCATGTGACTGCAGAAATGTCTGAGATAGTGTCGCAGATAAGTTCAGGAATGTCTGCGATGGAGAGAAGGCTAGCATCCATTGAGCTTCAAGCACAGCTCACAAATGAGACCATTCAGGCCCTGACGACGGCCATTCGGACTCATTATGTACTACATTCTGCTGCCTTAAACAGGCAGACAGAAACTTTACAACTGGGCTTCTAAGGCATCACACATGTCCTTCAAACTGTTCTCCAGCAGGGTGGTAGGCGTGATGTAGGCCTGGTCCAGGAGAGGGATGATGGCGAAAGGGGACATGGAAGTGGGGACGCCACTCAAAGCGCTCCCACATCTCACCCATTGCCCCCCTCCCAATCAGTACCCGCAATGCTGCCTCCTCTCCAGGTGGCTGGGTCTGCCTCTGCACAGGTGCAGGTGGAGCAGTCTTTGGAGGGGCCCTCATGGGCTCCAAAACCCAGAGGGCATAGGTCAAAATTATCTAAGCAGTCTGGCCATGAACATGAGCAACCTGCCACTACCTCTGCTGCAGCCACAGAGGATGCACCACGTAGAAGCAGTAGGAAGAGAAAGGCTAAGGATTTGTGATCATGAAGGGTGAGCACAAGGGTGTCTGACAAACTGTCATGTTTTTCATTTATATTTGGTTTTTGTTGAGTCACATTAAATGTTATCATTCTCACCACTACGGCCACGTCTTGCCCATTCTTGACTGGCTTTTGTGATAGCGCCTTTCATGTGCTTCACCATGAACAGCGAGACTTAATGCCACCCAGTGGGTCACTTTACAGTGGGTGTATGTGTAGTTGCAGGACTGTTTTGTGCGGCGGGTGGAGGGGGTGGGGACCGGTGTTGATGCTGGTCCTTGCAGGTGGTGTGAGGACTGGACTCTTCTCACTTTCTGATCTTACGAGAACCGTTCACATGAATGACTCCCTGACCTCAGGAGCAGCCAGATGAGCTGCTGCTCTGCCCCGGGTTCATCCTCCTCCTCCTCCTCCTCCTGCTCAACATGCATGGCAGATGTGGATCTGGATGAGGGCATAGACCCTCATCAACCGGTACCCCTCACTGTTGCGCCATGTTGTGCAGGACACAACACACTACTATAATGTGACCCACTCTTGCTGGTGCAAATTGAAGCGCTCCCCCAGAATGATCGAGGCACTGAAATCGCATCTTCAACAGTCCTATCGCACGTTCAATTATAGGCCCGTTGGCACTGTGGCTGTCATTGTATCGATGCTTTGCTCGCTGATGGGGTTCCTCAGAGGTGTCATGAGCAACATGTGCAGGGGGTATCCCTTGTCCCCGAGGAGCCAACCCTTAAGGGTGATCGGTGCGTGGAAGCGGCCCGGGTTGTTAGATTCCCTCAGAATGAACGAATCATGGCAGCTGCCAGGGCATCTCACACACACATGAAGAAATCTTTTGCAGTGGTCACAAACGAGCTGAGTGTTGATGGAGTGATAACCCTTTCTATTGATGAACAGTCTTGGCTCGTGTGGAGGTGCTCGGATTGCTATATGCATGCAATCGATTGCACCCTGTACATGTGGGAAGCCAGCCACAGAGTGGAAATCCATTGCCCTCTCCACCTGGCTGAGGTTGTCCATGGGGAAGTTGACGTATTGCAAGGCCCTGCAAAACAAGCCGCCGGTGACCTGTCGACGACTGAGAGACCCCGGCGATGTCACTGGTGGCACCCTGGAATGATCCGGAGGCGACGAAGTTGAGGGCAGTGGTCACTTTAACTGCGACGGGTAATGAGATGCCGCCAGGCCTAACCAGGAGCAGCTCGGCATGAAGGAGGCTGCAGATGTCTGCGACCATCTGGCGACTGACTCTCAGGCTCTGTATGCACTGCTCCTAAGAGAAGCCCAAGAAGCTGAGCCTTGGTCTGTAGACCCTCCAACGAGGGTAGTGCCTCCTGTGACGTCAGTCCCTGTGTTGTTCCCCTCTGTGCACTTGTGCAGGTGCCTGTGGCGCAGCACAGTGTTCTGAAGCTACAAGTGGTGGAAGTGCACGCCATGCCTGGCGAGGATGGTGATGTTCCTTGTCCTTGGATGTACTGATGAATGCAGCCATTGTGTCCCCCATCCTCACGGCATCAGTTTGAGGGGGTCCGAAAATTTGGTAAATATGTGTAAACAGAACAATTCTGAATGGAAACCAAGAATTTTCAGTCTAAACTCAAAGATCGCCCAGCCAAAAGTTTGGCTCAGAGAACTGAGTGCTCTGCTGCAATAACTCACCTTTTATCCCCATCTGTCAAACAGGGATTTAAATGTCCAAATGGCTGCTGGCTGAAACACGACTCGTTCCCCGTGGCGTGTTTCACACAGCACGGGAAACATGGGAGGAAGCGTTGAAATCACTTGCCTTCACTCTTAATTAGATTTATGTACATTTCAAGTACTTTAAGATGACTCTGGGTCATGCATGTTCTTTGGCGTGTTGGAGCCGGAATTTCTGCCTGCTCCTGGAAATCGCGATTTTCTTCGTCCCCAACGCACCCACAATTCCATTTTAAAATTGACTCTACTTTTGTTAAACATCTGTAAAAATTAATAATTTAACTTTAACTGGCAGCAAGTTGACAATGTCACTCAGAGAGGCACTGGTGCAGAAAAGGAAACTTTCTGTTTCCTAGTACCGACAAATCCTTTCTTAACAATCACCAAAATGATACATAAGCAACTAACTAAATTATTTATGAGCATGATGCTTCATGACAACATCATCCATACACAAGTGGCCAACTTCCATATGTACGATGAAGACACCCATCTCTACTTCTCCACCATCTTTCTTGCCCTATCCACTGCCTCTGTGCTATCAGGCTGCTTGTCCGACATCCAGGGCTCAATTTTTTTTAATGTCTTTCTTCAGGCGGTGTTGGGGTGCGGAAACCAGTAAAATGGGGTAGTATGGCATACCGCTGCAACACTGCCTCCAAAAAGTTGCACCAATATTGTTCTCCATAAAACCTGCCAGACTGCAGTACCATCCGGCCAGAGCCCAACCCACCACTTGTAAATGGGGGCAGGTGGGAGTACTAGGTCTCAGCACAATTTCTTCCAATTACTGCCTCAAACTTAACCTGTGCGTATCCTTGAGGTGGATACCACAGGAAGGAGCTTATATTGGATTTCCTAACTGAAGCTTGCAGACATTTTGCCTACACAGTGAATTTTGGTTGGTTCTTGCTCTGGAACTTCTCCTGACAGTTTTTGTAAGTTCTTGAGAAAATAAATTTCTAGACTGGAATACCTCTATTCCTGTGCTATAAAAAGGATGAGGATATGGACAAGGTGAGATTGTTGGCTGTTAGAGTGAGGCATCACAGAGCATGTATCTTTCCTACACAACACTACGCACTCCACAGGATTTATAGACCTAAAAGGTCTTATTTAGATTTCTCTGCTTGTCAGTGCCTCAGAAGGAAGCACTCCCTCCCCCCAAAAACATAAGTGGGATCATAACTGAACTCACTTGGGCAGGGAAAAAATTCACCCTGCCAATAATTGGATGGTTATTTGATGACTGGACAGGTAATGAAGAGAATAGCCCCAGTTTTGCAATCTCAGATGGGGTTACGATGGCTCAATTCGTCGCAACACCTGGGCCTGAAGCTCAGCGAATGGGGGCTCTGCCGAGTTTTGAAATACAAGCCCCACTGCTCCTATTTGAAATGAGCTTCAAGAAAACAAAAAGAAAATTCTAAACCTATCTCTTACTTTGAAAAGCCTGCTTCCCTTGCAACCACTTTTTGTGGGTGAGACTCACACTGATGGCAGAGGTTCGCCTGAAGACTGAAATTTAGAGAAGGTCTTTAGTAAGCATTTTGAATATTTTAATAAGGTTTGTGAATCCCAGTAATAGGGCATCATTATTTGATCCCAACGTTACTTGCAAAATCGGGTGCCCCATAATCAACTGTGCAAGTTCGGGGTACAAATTTGCAACCGCACCCTCTGCCTGTGAGGCTTCCTTGTGATATGGGCATCACAAAATTTTCCTTCATGAGCATAGTGGAAGATTCTTCCATTTTCTGCAGGGAAAGGGTAAGAAATCAGATAAAAATGGGGAGAATACAAAATGTAATGAGAAATGGAACAGATCTCAAGGATAACAAGCCAACAGAGCAAGATTTATGGAACAGAGGGTAAGGCATGATATCACAATGAACACTGGAGAAAAAGGTGACTGATGAAAGTACCAATATTAGTTGGAACCAATTCTCTTTAAAAATCACAACAGAATCTGTACTTCTTTTTCAATTTTTTTTTAACCTTTTCTTGGTTGGATCTTGCTACCTGCTATCTCCACAGATGCTGGCAGCTTTCCAGTACCTTGCAGAAATGACCATTCTTCATTTGTGATTTGATTTCATCGAATCATAGAAATTACAGCACAGCAGGAGAACATTTGGCCCATTGCGTTTGTGCAGATGCTAGCTCTTCAGCTGTAGTGTGTACCATCCACAGGATGCACTGCAGCAACTCGCCAAGGCTTCTTCGACAGCACCTCCCAAACCCGCGACCTCTTCCACCTAGAAGGACAAAAGCAGCAGGTACATGGGAACAACACCACCTGCACGTTCCCCTCCAAGTCACACACCATCCCGACTTGGAAATATATCGCCGTTCCTTCATCGTCGCTGGGTCAAAATCCTGGAACTCCCTTCCAAACAGCACTGTGGGAGAACCTTCACCACACGGACTGCAGCAGTTCAAGAAGGCGGCTCACCACCACCTTCTCAAGGGCAATTAGGGATGGGCAATAAATGCCGGCCTCGCCAGCGACACCCACATCCCACGAACAAATAAAAAATAATCTCCAGAGATGCTGGCAGCCTTCCAGTACCTTGCAGAAATTACCATTCTTCATTTGTGATTTGATTTCATAGAATCATAGAAATTACAGCACAGCAGGAGAACATTTGGCCCATTGTGTTTGTGCAGATGCTAGCTCTTCAGCTGGAGCTGTGTATTTTTTATCCCATTTCCTTGCCTTTTCTTGTATCATTTTGTATTCTTCCTTTTCAAATACCTATCCAATTCCCTTTTAAATAATATTATAGTTACTACCTCAATTGCCACTTCATGAAATAACCATTGTGTGAAAAAAATTCTCTACTTCTTCCTCTGTTCTGCTAGTCATAGTCATCATTCTGTGCCCCTTGTTACCAATTTGACAACCAACAGAAACAATCTCTCACTATTCACCCACCCAAATGCTTTCATAACTTTGAAAACCTCGATGAGATCCCTCTTTAATCTTCTCTGTTCCAGTGAGGGAAAAAAACAATTTTTGAAGTCTTTCTTCACAACTATAACCTCTTATTCTGGTGAATCATTGTACCTTTTCTATGGCTCTAATGTCCTTCCCATAATAAGGCTCCCAAAACTGCATGCAATACTTTTAACTGATATATAAATATAAATTCGGCATCACTTCTTTGCTTTATATTTAAAACCAGAATCTTACTTGCCTTTTTCAGGATATTTTCTGTCTGTACTCCAACCTTAAAAAGTTCAATATATCTGCACCAGCAGATTTCTCTGTTCTTCCACTGTATTAAGACTCTTTAGGGTAAACTTCCTTTCACTGTTCTTTTCCAAAAATGTATTACTTCACAGGACTATAGATCAACTACACAGAACTGCAGATAACAATGGGATGTTTTTAAAAAGGAGATTGGAAAGATGCAGAATAAATCTGTACCATTAATAAAGGAGACAACTTCAAATTTCATGATGCTGTGGACAAATTAAGAAGTTAGAAACAAACTAAAATTGAAGAGCAGGATATATAGGGCCCTATAGGTATGATGAAAATTATAAAAATAAGAGAGAATACAAGGAAAGAGGTTAAGAAAGGGATGAGGAAAACAAAGAGGGCATATAAGGGAAGAATCTCAAAAAATATTGAAAAGAACAGTAAAGTGTTCTACAAATATATTGATAAAAAGGGAATTGTTAAATGTGAGGCGGAATACTGAGAAGAGAGGATACTGAGTTATTAGAGGATAAATAGAAATTGGCAGGGATACTTAAAAGTACTTTGCATCAGTATTTACAAAACAGCACAACATATTGGGGAGGAGTTAAATTCTGAATGGGTTAAGCAGGAGGTGAGAGCTATTATAATTAACAAAAGGAAGTTAGTTAAGATAAAGGGCAAAGTGCTAGGCTCTGATGGGATACATCCAAGGATCCTGAGGGACACATGACTCACTAGAAATAGGGTTCTTTTGAGTTGGGGTGTGTACCAGAGGAATGGAGAAGGGCTAATCTAATACCCATTTTCAAAAAAAGGGAGAAAGAATTGACCCAGATAACTACAGGCCAGAGAGTTTAACATCTGCGATAGGGAAAATTTTGGAATCTTTAATTAAAGATGAAATGACTTAATATTTAAATGAAGAATAATTAGAAGCAGCCAATATGGATTTCAGAAAGGAAGACTGTGCTTGGCAAATGTGTTTTTTGAGGAGGTGACAAATATGGTAATGGGAGAAATACAATGAATGTGGTACGCATGGACTTTCAGAAAGCCGTTGACAAGATACCATACAAGAGACTATTGGACAAGATTAAAGGGGTATGGAATTAGGGGAAGGGTAGCAAATTGGATTGAAAACTTGTTAGATGGGAGAAAACAGAGAGTAGGATGGGTAACTGTGTCCCACAGGGATTTGTTTTGGATTAGTTTCTGTTCACTGTAAACATCAATGATTGAGGTAGAAGGAATGGTGTCCAAATTTGCAGACAATACTAAAATAGCAGGCGCAGTAAATAATTCTGAGGACCAAAGGAAGCTACAAGGGGATATTGATAAGTTGATGGAATGGGCAAAAAAGTGGCAAACAGAATTCAATGTCATTATGTGTTAAGTGGTACATTTTGGTTAAAAAAAGGTAACAATTATATTTTGAATAAGGGAAAGTGAGGTTATGAGCAAGAGCAAAGGGATTTCGGGTTCAGGTTCACTAATCATTATCAGCATCTCAAATGGATAAGGCATAAAACAAGCTGATGGAATACTAAGTTTTATGACAAGAAATATAGAATATAAAAGCTGTGATGCAATGGTGAATCTACACAAATCATAGAATGGTTACAGCACAGGAGGCGGCCATTCAGCCCATCAAGCCCGTGCTGGCTCTTTGTAAGAGCAATCCAGTTAGTCCCATTCCTGCGCTCTTTCCCCATGGCCCTGCAAATTTCTTCCATTCAATTATTCAATTCCTTTTTGAAAGCCACAATTAAATCTGCTTCCACCTTTCAGTCAGCACATTCCAGATCATAACTACTTGCTGCATAAAAAGGTTTTGCCTTTTGCAGTCATGTTGCCTTTGGTTCCTTTGCCAATCACCTTAAATGTTAGTACAACCACAGTTGGAATACGTTGTGCAATTCAGGGCTCCACATCATGGGAAGGATGTTGAGGCAATGGAGAGGGTACAGTGCAAATTCACAAGGATTCTACCTGGTATGAGGAAATACAAATATGAAAAAAGACTTGAAAAATTGAGACTGTTTTTGTTAGAACAGAAGAGATTATGGGGTAATTTGATAGGGGTGTTTAAAATTATGAAAGGATGGCACAGAATAAGTAGAAACAGTATCCAGTGGTTCAGGGACCTAGAATCAGGGGACATAAATATAAGACTTAATGCATGAGATTTAGAACAGAGAGCTGGAGAAATTTTTTACCCAGGCTGTGGCATGCATTACCAGATCTAGTGGTTGAAGCAAAGACCAGGTCAACATTTAATAGATTAGACAGATGGTTGAAAGAAATGGGGATAAAGGGATATGGGTACAGGGCAGGCACATGGGATTAGGACTACTGCTTGTTTGGATAAGCACCAACTGTTTCCATGTTGTAATTGCTATGTAATTCTGCATCTGCCACCAATTTCCTCACTCTCTAATTTGTCTGTGCCTACCTGCAGTCTCTTACATTCTTCCTTGCAGTTTGCCATGCTTCGTAATTTGATACCATCAACAAACTTCAATATCTTTCTTCTAATGTCCAAATCATTTATATAAATAGAAAACAAAATCTGCCAACAGATACCCCTGTGGCACACTTCTATTCAAATCCTGCTAATTTGAAAAACATCCATTTATTTCTACTCCTTGCTTTCCATTTTCCAGCACTTCTCTGGCTTGAGGTTGCCATTTTACTCTGATGCCATTGAGTAAAATCAGAGTAAAACGCCCAACAATCATACACACCCACTTTCCAGCAGTAGTTGTTGGAGAGGAAGCGGAACCCTGATTTATTTCTCTGCTAGTAGCACTGGCTTATTCAGATCAATTGTACTACCCCAACTGCTGCTCTGGCTGAGATCTTATTATTCAGCAAAGACTCAGGATCAAACTTGGGATTTTTGGGTTTATATAACTTAATGCTACAATGTCTTTATCCACTGGGCCATTTGGGAAGCTGCAGCAGTTAAATTTTAATGTTTAAAAGTTCATACTTACTAAAATTAGATAAATTCACATGTGACAATGTGCTAATGTGAAGAATGGGGAAGGAAGGAATATTAGAATGGCTTGGAAGAGGTATAGGAAAATGGTATAACAAAAAGGAGATTGGAAAGAAATATTTTGGTAATTCAAAAGAAACAGTGACATAAAATACAATATAATAAAGCATTATCTAAAGATATAGTGGAAGAATAGTGAGAATTATCTTCTAGCAATCTCAAGAAATGGGTCAGTCTGGGTAATAACGTGAGGACAGGACAGCAGGTGATTTATAGCAAAAGTCACACCTAAAGGAATAAAATATTTGTGTAAGAGAAAGGGGAGAAACAGTACTGTGGAACGGTAAAGGAACGTGAAGAGGAATAGGTAGCTAAAAGCGGAAAAGCTCAGAATGTTTATTAATGGCACAGAAAGAGCTCAGAGAAAAACTGAGTAACCATGAATTTTGATACCTAATTATCTTCCATCTCTAACAGCATTAAACAGTTCAGAAAGGGTAACAAGGATTATCTCCAGTCCAATGGGTGCCAATTCTTAAAGGCAGACAAATCAAAACCAGACTGAGCACCTCAAAAAAGGGGGTACAACAAATGCATGTGCCACAGTCTGGAGGCCGGATGTTTCCCAAAATTTAATGCGGCAAAGATAATAGACTAGATCTTAATTAAAATCATGAAATGTCTGCAAACCAGATGGCATTCTTTTTGCATAAGAAAATTATTGAATTGTGGGGGGGGGACTGGGCATTGCCACTGAAAAGGAAAAAACGTCAACACATCTGCACAATCTGAGGTGTGATGTGACATTATTACGAGGGTATCTGAAAACAAAACTTACAAAGGCACTGTGTAGGCCAAGCATTCTTGTCATTTTGGTGTTGCAACCTGCTAATTTTAACAAAGCATGGCATTCTTTACAATTCAACGTGAGACTTCATTTTTTTGTGGTGGGGGAACGAAGTGCTGGCATTTGTACCTAGTTGTATTGTAAATTCTCCACTCTTCCACACATTTTATTTGGGGATACGGCCAAAGGAATGTTCTAGTTTACCAAATGCATCATTTGAAGCATAAGATTTTAATTCTAACTTCTGTATTGTGCTGAAAAATTGAAGGTGGGGAATAGTTCAGCTCTTAACTGTCTGAGGATCAACTCAAACATAATGGAGATGAGAAAGAATATAAGAATGAAGAATAAATGGAGACACAGAACCAGAGAGTATATACTTTCTACTCCATTCAGCTGTGGCTTATGGGCAATCTGTGTGTGAGGTTGAAGGAAGGATGTTACAATAAGCCTGCAGAATGAAGGTATTTTTCTGCAGCATTCTATAATATGTGCCTTTTGAGTATTTAACATTATAGAGCAATTCTTTAAATCATAACTTTCCCCTTAAATAGAATTTAGTTTGGACAGAAATGTATTTAATTTGGTGAGAATCATATACAAGATCCATCGGCTTCTTTACTGACCGATTGTTTCTTTTTCCCCCCCAACTTTCTCTGCTTTTCTCTCAATAGTGCTGACCCACACTGTGATACAACTTCACAGGTGCCCACAGCATTCTTGCGCCTCACTAAGTAGCCATTGTTCATCTATGAACCTTGACAGGGGGCATCAACAAGCAATTCAACTGTAGGCACCACAATCATACCCAAACTGGTCCACATGCACGTCTTTCCAGCAGAGATCATTAGATAGCAATTAAGAAAGTGAACCCTGCATGTCGTGGATGGTATAAAGTTTGTGTGTTGACACTGACTATAACTATCCTCTTCCAAACCAGATATTATAATTGGAACATGCCTTTGTAGTTATTTCAGGAACTGAAAATATTATTTTGCACCAATGCCCTTACAGGAAAAATTCCTTAAGCCAGATGTTCCAATTGGTGTTATTTTAATACTGGCGGTGACCCATTTAAAATAAATGGCTTACTGCCAGCTTTAAATGAACACTGATCAAAAAAACCTAGGCTGTTGTATCTTGAAACAAGGCACCACAAAATGTTTTGAAATGTTACACACCATAAATACATTATAGAATCTATTTTGTATTTGAGTATTTGTGAAGTAAAACAGCATTGCTACCATGTTTGATCCATTAGATTTAAAATACTGTTTTTTAGCAGATAGTAGTAAGATTGGGAAGATTTTTGCAATAAACAAATTTTTAAGATTGTATCATGCTATACTGTCGTTAGATATTCAGTACAGTTGTAATATACATGGGGGAGGGGGATTTCCTTAAAGTGAGTTATGCCACTGTTGCACCTTTTAAAAAAGTGCTACAAAAAGTATAAAGCATCAGAAAAATTCCCAGAATTCCATTTAATAGAAATAGAAATCAACTTATTCAATTACTGTAAATCAGTGGCCTAATATTATCCGCTACACGGCATAAATACCCCTTTTGTTATTAAACAGCTTATTTTCCAACTCACCATGAGCAACACCATGCTGTGTAATAAAAATTAAATGGTGAATGAGTAATTGATCAAGTAATGATATATGTCTTTGTGATGAAATGAATTCAATTGACTTACAACTTTACATAAAAATTATACTTTTCTGTCCTTATTGACATATTTAAGCGTCTCAGATAGAGTGCCCACAATATATAATCACAGAAAAGTAACCATTTGACAGAACTTTTCCAAAAACTTATGGATCACGGTTACCAAACCTAAGATTTGTTGCAACAGATGGCCAGGTAGCAAAATATTTACGAAAAACAGCGAGCCTGGAGGTGGAAAATACTACGCAGATATAAAACACAAAACTGAATAGAAACTAGCATCTGCAGCCCTTGAGAACGGAGTTGCTGCAGCAGCACTTCCATTTCTACATTATTTCCAGTTTAGTTGCATAGATTTTCCACAGTACGAGTGTATTATCATGCTTTATCACTTTCTTCAAAAAGGAAATGCTCATTAGAATAAGATTGATGACTTTTTTTGCATGGAAGGGTTGCTGGTGATGATGAACCATTTGTGTTTTAAAGAATAAAATAGCCTATTATAGGCTTCTTGTGAGATTGAGACTCAACTGAGGTACAAATCAGCATGATCTAATTGAATGGCAAAGCAGGCTCAAGGGGTTGAATGGCCTACTCCTGTTCTTATGTTCCTAATTAGGTAGAGGCTTTTTAAAAAGTTGAAAAAATAAGCAACTCTAAATTTCCTAAAAGCCCTTAAGTTAATGGTTTCATAGAAAATAATAAAGTAAAGAACTTGCATTTATATAGCACCACCTTACAGGGCTCGACAGGATAGATGCAAGGAGGATGTTTCCCCTGGCTGGGGAGTCTAGAACCAGAGGTCACAGTCTCAGAACAAGGGGTAGGCCATTTAGGACTCAGATGAGGAGAAATTTCTTCAATCTTTGGAATTCTCAACCCCAGAGGGCTGTGTAGGCTCAGTCATCGAGTACATTCACAACAGAGATCGATAGATTTCTAGATATTAAAGGCATCAAAGGATAGGGGATGGTGCAGGAAAATGGCGTTGAGGTAGAAGATCAGCCATGATCTTGTGTGAATGGCGGACCAGGCTCGAGGGGCCGGATGGCCTATTCCTGCATCTAGTTCTTATGTTCTTATGTTTTTATCACATTCTCAGGCTTTCTCAAAATGCATCACCACCAATAAATTACTTAAAGTGCAGTCACTCTTTGTTATACAGGCAATCGGTGCTACTTTATAAAGTTGTGCAACATATCATTCTTCCAACCCTCATGTTCATTCAAATCAAGTACTTCAAGCCAAATAAGGTCTGAAAATATGACTCCACCTAAAACAGTTTCCAAACAAAGATCTGAAAAATGAACAAGTTGCATACATTAAATGATCTTTCTTCATTCATAACTTTTCTTGTAAAGTTAACCGCCCTGAAAATTCATGAGGCAGCACATCTCAGCTTAAATGTCAATATGTGTCTACCGTTGACCCTGCTGAAATTTGAGGGGGGCCGGGGAAGATCCCGTGATGTAAATATCTTTGATAGGCTAGGATGCATCTGGGATGCCCCCCCACCCCCACCACTCTGGCCAGAGCCTCAGGCAACAGATAGATGATCAATGCAAGGTTCCCCATCACTCCAGAAATATCTTGTAGCTGCAATGTAGATCCCTAAGGAGCTGCCAAATAATGTGAACCCCACTTCAGTCCCTTGGTTGGTCGGTACACCTGGTGTCACCAGGTGTATCTGCGCCAATCATATGCTGGGTCCCAAAGAAGGCCGGGTGCATTGGAATTACAACATTCCGAGTTCCTGCCCCCAGCCCCATGTCCCTCTTATGTTGATAGCCCTATAAGGGGCGGTAGAGACTTGGTGTATCCAGATCCCAGCCTAGTTTTCGACCGTTCCTGTAGACTGCAGTGAAGTTATGGTGGGAGTCCACTGGGACAACCACAGATTTTCAGGGTCAGCATCCTTAAGTTTGTTTATGAATACTCACTCACATACTGTCCCAATCCCACTTCGTTTTGCAGTGCTGTTAACATGGAGTCTCTTTACTCAGTGACAAGTATAGATCCAGTGAACATCGACAACTTTATAAATAATAAGTTTCCTCTCACCAAAGCACAGAAAAAGGCAATATTTAGAACTACAACTACTTGGGTTGAACTACATATAATAGTTTATTAATGTTCTAATGTAACATTACATATTGAAATGAACACGTTCATGAAAATGTACCATCAAATTTTCAAAAACAATCAAAGAGTATTAAGCAATTCTGAAAAAGCCAGCTATAAAGATCAGTGACATTTAAAAATTCCAAAGACTGTTCTTACCTTAGTTTTTCCAAGCACCCACTTGTCTAGTCTTGCTTTCTCTAGAATAGCGGTACAGCTTTCACAGGTAGCAGGAGGTGTCTGATGTGCCCTAAAGGCAAGGTAGTAGTATCTAACAGATTGGAGAACAAAGTAAAGGTGAACATTTCACAGGCTACAGATTAATAGTAACAACAAGAGCAATATTAATAACAAGAAAATTCCACAGGCAGTCAAAACATATTTATAGCACATGTAAGGGAATCACCCTTAGGGTCAGCGACCAACAGTTTTCTTTGGACAACAACTAATATTTCTACGTCCTCAGCTTTTCAACAAACTTGCTATCCAACTTAACATAACTCACAACTCAAACATTTTAAATTGCAAATATAATAACGTGTACTTTCTTTGAGCAGTTCTTTGTCACATTATTTCCTCATGAAAATGAGGAACAATTGCTGATTATTACCATCAGTCTCTAAATTTGATGTGAAAGAAATTGAATTCATTAATACTAGCATTGTGAAACACAATTTATATCACTATGAACTATGCATTAAGAAAGATTTTCAAAAGTGTCACTATAATCCACTATGAACTCATTTATTTATACAAGAATAGAGTTCAAATTAGTAGGTATGATCTGAAAAAGTCACTCCATGGGCCTGATTTTAGCAGGCCTGCGGGTTTCCGGCGGGTTGGGTTTCGGGTGCGTGGCCTCCGCGCCCGGTGAAATTAGTGGGTTGCCCGCGCGATCGTAGCAGGCAATGCACTAATTGGAATCACTTACCTGCTCCTCCGGGCTCCGCGCTGCTGGTCTGCGCGTCGGGCGGGCTGCGCATGCGCAGTACGATCTGTCAGCTGGAGGCTCTCTACTTAAAGGGGCAGTCCTCCACTGACAGATGCTGCAACCAATGGAACAAATTACAGCATGGAGCAGCCCAGGGGGAAGGCTGCTCCCAGTTTAATGATGCCTCACCCCAGGTATCATCAGATGGGGTGAGGAGGAGGGGGAGGACAGAGATCTTCCACCCGGCGGGCGGGAGGAAGCGGCCTGCCTCTGCCACCAAGAAGGCCTGGCTCGAGGTGGCAGAGGGGGTCACCTGCACCACCAACATAACGCCCACCTGCATACAGTGCAGGAGGCGCTCCAATGACCTCAGTAGGTCAGCCACAATGAGAACACGTAGTCTTTCCCCTACACTCCGTCTGCCACAACACTGCCCCCACCCCACATCTCCTTCGGCACCGCCAACACTACTCTGTCACATCACCCCTCATACCCACTCAAACCCCATCCTCATCTTACCTGCACCTACTCACCTCGCCAGTACTCACCCGCCACTAACACGCAACCCAAACCTCATACAATCTCATGGCTCTATCCCATACTCACCCTCTCGTGCATCTCTCTCACGGCCAGCCTCACTCAACCTGCCACCACCTGTGCTGCAGCCACAGGGCATGCATCGCATATGTGCAGTAGGCAGCGTACGGCAAACGTGTCGTGAGCATGAAGGGGATGCACAAGGGTGTCTGAGGGTTTGCCATGGGTGTTACCAATATTGAATTTCAGAGCAACAAACATCACACATTATATTGGCACCACCACTGCCATGTCTCCGCGAATCCTGTCTGTTGTGTCCAATAATGCCCGCTCCTGGGTATCACTATGAGGACCCACCACTGATGCCACCCATTGTGTTACTGCAGAGTAGGTGCAGGTGTATTTGCAGGGCTCTTCCACGCAGACGACTGAGAGACATCGGCGGTGTACCCGGCTGCACCCTGGAAGGATGCGGAGGAGAAGTTGTGGAGGGCAGTGGTGACTTTGGCAGCGACAGGTAAGCAGATGGTGCTGGGGCCAGCCAGGAGCAGCTCGGCATGAAAGAGGCTGCAGATCTCCACGACTACATGTCGAGTGAATCTGCGCCTCCGTGTGCACTGCTGCTCAGAGAGGTCCGGGGAGCTGCGCCTCGGTCTGTGGACCCTGTGCGGAGGGTAGTGCCCACTGCGACGCATCTCTCTCTGCGGTAGCCCTCCCTCCTGCTGTACAGGTGGATGTGTCACAGCACTCTGTTGTGGAGCTCCATGTGTCAGACGTGGACGGCGTGGACTGCGAGGCTGCTGGGGCTGGTCATGCTGTTCGTCCTCCGAGGATGTCAACGCACCACCCATCTGGCAGGTGTTGGTCTGAGGGGTTGTGCAGGGTAGGTAGGTGGTTCCTCGCACTGGGGCTGCGGTTTCAAGTCGGTCTGTCCTCTGGCTTGGCGGGGGGTGGTGGAGGGCAGGGGTTGCCCTACGTGACGCGGTGGCCTCCTGCGTGGGTGAGGGCTCTCCCACCTGCTGTGGAGTGCACCTTGGCACCTGCCACTGGCTGTTGGCTGGAACACGACCGGTTGAAGGGAGACTGTTTCCCCCAGTGTGTGAAACACACTGCCTTGAACCTAAAATCCCACACTTCCTGTTTTGACAGCTGCTTCAGCTCATTTAATGACCTCAACAAGCAAGGTAAGTACACTCAAGTGGAACCCCGCTGGCTTTAATTGCCTGCGGGATTCCCACCAGCGGGGCCTGCGCACGCAGCCCCGCACGTCAGCGCGGCACCCGGAAGTGGCCGGGATCTCGGCGCGATCCGGTCACGTGACTGGATATCGGGATTTTCGGGGCCCCCCCGCTGGAAACCCGCAGGAAACCCAACGCTAAAATCGAGCCCCATGTGTGTGCTTGGTGAAGTAACAGGAAGGAAGAATGAAAGGTAGAAGGAGGTAAGGAAAGGAAAAGAAGGGAGGAAAGGAAAAGAAAAGGGAGGAAAGGAAAAGAAAAGGGAGGAAAGGAAAAGAAAAGGGAGGAAAGGAAAAGAAAAGGGAGGAAAGAAAGATGTTGACTTATCACTTCTCTAAGCATCTCAAAGCATTTCATTATTTACATACTTTGAAGTGCAGTCACTATTATGTAAATGAACACGCAGCAATTTTGCACACAGCAAGTTCCCACAAACAGCAATGGAATGAATGACCAGTTAATCTATTTTTGATGGTGTCAATTGAGGGAAGAGTGTTGGCTGGGAGAATTCCCTGCTAATCTTTGAAAAACACTAGGGATGAATTTTCTTGGGGCCTCTCCCGCTCCGCCGCTGTAACTTCAGCAGAAATCTTGTTTATACAAGTGAAGAGGGTTTCTGAAATTATGGTGGTGAAGTGGAAGAAGCCCTGAGGAAATTCACCCACTATGAGATCTTTAACCTTTACCTGAACCACTGGAACAGGCAGATGGGGCCTGGACTTAACATCTCACCCGAAGGATGGCACCTCCAACAATACAGTACTCCCTCACTACTGCACTGAAATGTCAGACTAGATTATGTGCTCAGGTCCTGAAATGGGGCTTAAGCCGACAGCCACTGATTTAGAGGCAAGGTTGCTACAAACTGAGCAAACTAATATTTTAAAAATAGTAATAGAGTTACTTTTAGTTTCTATTCAGTCTCAATTGTACAATGGTTTTGGTTTATAGATTGAAAGGTGGGTAATGTCTTCAACAGGACTGTTTTTGAACAGTATCAATGTAAGATAAAACAGAACACTGCATGACAGGCACATGCACTGCACCCACAATTTATTTTTACAGCTTGATTACAGAGACAATTCGACCGAATCCTTTAAGCTTCACTAACTTAAATGATTGTAATATGCTCCCTGCACATTTTCTACTTGCATGGGACTGCAAGTGGATGGGAAATAGGGAATGAAGGACCCCTCTCCGTCCAAAAACATATCTTTGTAGACCTCAATCTCTGCCAAGGCCCACAAAACCAATGGGTTTCTGCTTATTTGGGACTTTTCTGGCCCTTTAAGGTCCCTCACTGCCTCGTCTGGTGCTGTTATAGTGGTCCCACTGCAGCACCGGCTGATTTACCTGACTTGCAGACACTAGATTCCTCTTGGTGACAGGAATCCCATCGGATAGAAATTACCCCAATTCAGGAAAATGGCTTATGGTGGAGCCAGAGGGGCAGGCCCACCATTACTGTACTCCAAAGAAGGAAATATTGCCTGGAATGTCATGCAGGGCCAAATGCCAGAATTGCCCCCTTCAATGAGGAGATTCTGGATGCAATGCTGGAGGAACTGATCATCAAGCTGCCTATAGGGAATTGCATTTTGCACTGGGAGCTCACTGATCTAATTCAAATCAGAGCCACCAATGAAAATTCCATGGGGCCCTACACCAGGGTAGCTGCGGCATACGCTCCACCCACCACCCGGCCAATGTACACTCCATCTTGGAGGAACCTGAAAGAGAGGATTGAAGTATCACCTGGTGAGGCACCCAGCACAGGAGAAGAACAGCAAGTGCTGATGAGAGCAGGTGAGCAGCAACAGGGGTAAAAGAGGGGTAGGGCCAGATGTGCATCTGCTGTGTGAATGCACCTTATAGAGGCTGCAGAAAGAGCTAAAATTAGCAGAAGTGCTTCATGCAGTCCTTTGACAATCTTCAGAAGTGGAGCTGGCAAAAGCAGATTGCCTCAGAAATAGCCAAGTAGATGTTCTTGGGTCTGGATATTCAATTTCTTGGCTGATTCAGAGTGAGGCCCAGACATCTGAGGTGCAAGTGCACCTGCCTTTCTTCCCTATGCCTGAACTCCTCTTCCTCCTTCAAATCTATTACAGCCATGGGAAAATCCATTGGAAGCTCATGTTGGCAGTATAGTTTGAATTCTGATTTGCAGCTGCTGGAGGCTATATGTGTATGTTAAAGGAGTCCTGGGTAGCAAAAATTCAGCAGAAAAAGTAATGTTGTCAATAATGCAGAAACTGCAGCATGAACAGTCAAACAATGAAGCAAATTGCAAATCACAAGCAGTCTGCCAGGCCTAGCTTTAAAAATCCAAGTTCTGATGTGAACAGCATGGAATCCCATAAGCACCTGTTTTATAGGGGTGAGCAATGCTTCAGGAATGAAGACAACAGAGAAAAAACACAGAACTTGTTGTGGGACCAATTTCAATGCATTAGCATAAAATGTGGGATGTAATGAGGCCTTTGCACATTCTCTGCACGGCCTCTAAAAAGCTTTAAAATTTATTGTTGAGGAATTCAGAATGCAATGATGTCAGCACTTGGCCTACCTGCCCAATTCCTCAAAGTGGTCATACTCATCATGCTATCAACCTGACAGAGTACCCCTAGCAGGTCCCAAATACTCATCCTACACTGAACTTTCTCAACTAAAAATTTAATAAAATTACTACAATCAACTGAAAAAACTAGTTAACAGCATTATCTTCTTTCACAATGCATATCCAAAGCAGCTGCCAATTCCTGTTCTGAGTACAGGCAGAAGAAATGTTGCTCCAGTTTGCATGTAATAAGCAAATCTTCCATGGTCTGGAGTCCATATGTTATCTGCTCCTGGCTTGCTTCTCCTGCAGGTAGGCAACTAAAAAAAGCTTATTCCTCTTGAAAATCTGATCATATGCTGCACCAGCTTCGGTTTCTCCTCCCACGTGTGATCCACATTCTTCACAGTTGCAACTTCCCTCAAGCTCATATCTAGGTCCTTTCAGACCTGGACACCTAATTTCCAGGTCTTGAGCAGTCTAAACAGCGGCCTGAATGGAGGAGCAGTGGTGGCTTTTCTGCCAGGCCAAACTTGCCGGGAGCTGGATTCAGGGCCTGAGGAGGCCCAGCAATGTAAGTTTACCGGTGGCGGCTTCCTGCCACCCGAACTCCTGCTTCCACCAGCCTGGCAATGACTCCTGCCAGGTTTGGGCGGGAGTCGGAACATGAACATTTTAATGAGGCCCGGAAGTCAAAATCTCTCTGGGCCTTGGTATGCAGGTTTGTCACCTGCCCAGGTCCTTCGCACACACCAATCCCACCCCGACGTAAGATCAAGGCCTCGGTCTCAGAAGGCTGCACTTTTGTCATGAAGCTTTGGAGGAGCTCTCTTCGTTGCTACAGCCTGATCTGCAATCAGAGTCCATAGCACTCACAGCTCTGACTGCGGCAGAGAAACAGCTTTCAATTTGTATGCTACAAGCTCATTCCAGGGAGCCACAAAGAACCTTTTCCAGATTAAACAATTTGCTATGCACTCCTGTACAAGGCAAATCACTAATGCCCTCTTTGCTAGGGCAGCTCAGTTTATACAATTCGACAGTACTTCAGGCAAATAATTGAGAGGGCCAAAATTTTTTTCAGAATTGCCAGATTTCCCAGGGTTGTGGAGCTATTGATTGCATCTATGTCACATGGCATGCCCCAAATGTAAACTTCTATTAATCACAAAGATTTCCATTCCCTAAATGTGTAGGTAATCTGCAACGATAGGCACAGCTTCTTGCACATAAATTCACAGTATGTTGGAAGTTGTCGTGATGCCTTTATACTTTGACAGTCCAGTGTCTCAGCTCTATTTCAACAGCAAGGGCAAGGGGCAGGATGGCTGCGGGGTAACAAAAGATACCCACTACTCCCTTGGCTCATGATGCCACTTTGTAGGACCATCAGTTGCTGCAGGACAGTGCTACAATGAAGCAGACATGAAGACAAGAATTAAAAGTGAGCAAGCCATGAGGAGATTGGATGGGTAGGCAGTTAAAATCATCCAAGTTACTTATCCAGCCTACAGCCTTTTTTAAATTTCAAAATATACTTTATTTCATAAAATTTAAGATGCACATAATTCAAAGTAAATTCACAATTACAATTCAAAACAGTACAATACAGATCGTACACTCTCCGTTCCCATTATTACAATTCAAAACACAGTATATATCTTCTAATATATTCTGTACAATACAAAGTGGGATGGCCTTATATGGTGGTCTTTCCCTGTACAGCCTTTGCGTAGGCCGCACCTCGCTTCAGTGTGTCCTAAAGCATGTACTCCTGGACCTTGGAGTGTGCCAGTCAGCAACACTAGGTCATGGACAGCTCCTTCAGCTGGAAAGCCAGCAGGTTTCGGGTGGACCAAAGTGCCTCCTTCACCGAGCTGGTGGTCTTCCAGCAGCAGTTGATATCTGTCTCAGTGTGCGTCCCAGGTAACAGCCCATAGAGCACAGAATCCTGTCTGACTGAACTGTTTGGGATGAACCAGGACGGATACCAAAGCATCTCTCTCCACACTTTCTGCTTCAAGGGGCAGTCCATCAGGAGTTGGACGACAGTCTCGTCCCCACCGTTGGGGGCAGTTCGCGGTGGCGCTGAGATTCCATGGGTGTTGGAAAGACCCGACTGGGAGGCCCCTTCTCACCACCATCCAAGCTACATCCTGATGCCAGTTGGTCAGTTCCGGTGCCTGGTCGGGGAACTGCCCAATTGGATTCACCCTCTCCTTTCCCTGCAGGACCCCCAGAACTTTCCATGTTAACCACTGTCTGATTGCCTTGTGGTCGAAGTGGTTCCTCCTCAGGAACTTCTCCACTTGGGACAGGTGGTGTGGTACAGTCTAGCTGGATGGGACGTCCTGTGTCTGTTCGGCCACTGGGAGATGACAGATTTGCATTTTAATCTGCTTTCCTGAGCAGGTGGCAAGGGCACCTACCCAAAGCTGACAGGGTCCTTTTTAACAGATGCATGTCAGGTCCTGATGATATCATCATGACCCGACTGCAATTTTTACTAGGTGGCCAGAGGTTTCCCTCTAGGTCTACCCAGCGTGGAAGTAGGTTGGAGCCAGAAGAGGCCCGAAAAGGTAAGTTGAAATTTTAAAAAATTATTTCCTTATGGGGCCAGGAGGATCAGGAGTGCTCCTTCAGGCCCCACAAGGAAATCTTAAGCCTCTCTGACAGTGATCTCCCCAACACCCCAACCGATCACAGGGAGGCCCCATGGGATCCGGCAGCTGATCCCGCGTACTTACTTCCGCAGCGGGTGGCCTCTGGGCCAGCAAATTTCTGCCGCTTCCCACCTGGAACGGCTGGGAAGTTGGCCAGCGGAATTTAAGTGAGGCCCAGAAGTTAAAATACCCTGGTGTCTTTTTGCTGTAGCAGGTGAGTTTTGAACTGACACCAAACTCACCCCCTGAAAATTGGCCCCCAGTTAAATGATGCTGAAGACCAGACCCATCAAGAACAAAAAGCAGATACAGTGCCTTGTGTTACTGGACGCTGAGAGCCAGACTCATTCGGAACACCTTCACAGATGCATAAAGCAATGTTTATCAGAAGTCTCGGCCCATTGAAAAGCAGCCTCCTCTCACCAAGCTCTCTATGGTCTAAATAAAATCCTTGCCCCTCACAGCTAGCCATGATCCTGAGGCTCATCATCAGCACCTTCCCTGTTGCCCACTGTCCTACAAGAGAACCAAACACCAAATAGTCCTTCTATCAAAGTGATTTATTAAAACTATTTACTTGTTTTTTCATCATGCACAGCCTTTGTGACCACATGAGCTTTTCTCTGCCCTATCCTAACCCTTCTTATATATGCACCCGAGGGACTGCAGTCTGAGCTGTAGGCAGCTACTGAAAAATATTAATAGCTTCTTGGGATGGTGATGGAATTTTTCTCACGATTCCCAAGTTGTGGGATGGACACAGGACAGGCTGAATTTTTCTCATGGGCTCCTGGTAGCCTGATCTTGCAAGGTTGAAGGCTTCTTCAGGGAGCTGATGGAATTCTCCTCTGTGCTGCTGCCATGAGGGAAAGCAGCCTCTTCACCACACACTCCAGCTACTCCACAGGTACTGGGAACATGATTATGGTTACCACTGATCAGTAGGAGAACGATCCTCATAGAATCAGAAAGATCCTTAATTCCCTGAGAATGTGTCAACTGAATAGTCTCTTCTCCCTCCGAGATGCTGCCCTATATACTTTTGCAGTCCAGTTGACATGACCTCCTGAAAATGATCCCCCAAGATCTGCAGTTCTTCATTCAGTGCCTCCAGACTGAGCTGACTCACTTGCCCGAATATCTCATGAAGTTGGGGAAGATCTGCAGATGTTCCTGGAGCTGTCACTTTATCCAGGATATACTGCAATGACGTGAAATGTTCTCAGATGCTGGCACACAACAGGGCAGTGGACTCCATCACTATCCCAGATGTAAGAATATGGTTTGTACCATAACATAGTCAAGTATCTTGGCAAGCCCCAGGCATTCAGCAAGAGGGCAGTGCTTGTGGAGACAACTCTTCATCTCTGGGTTGACAAAGTCATGCTTTGTCATGAGGAAGTCTGCAGCTTGATAAGGGATGTGATTACTTAGAACAATTAAAATTACTTGGGTCATTGAAAGACTACTGAAGCAGATAGCACCATAGAACTGATCACTGAAAGACTGCTGAAGTAGTTGGCACCAGAGCTGATATCATTAAAAGACTGCTGAAGCAATTAGCAAAAACAGGAGACGTGCAGAACACAGCAGCTGAATAGAATAAAAACAGGGTATATTTGACCCCAAAGTTAGAGCTCTCAGGACGGTCGGAGGACCACAACCCTATGGAGGCCAAGCTTGATCACCTTCAGAAAACCAGGTTGTACAAGTGCTTGTCGTTTGTTATAACTGTATTAGAACATTGTTCTTGGGTCTGTAATAAAGCTTGCTGTCACGAACACACTCGTGCCCAAACCATATGGAATATTATTGAAAAGGATTAACAATCCTTGGTAGCAGTAATAATATTTTCCAACACCAGCCATCTGCCACACATCTTGGGAGAGGCCATGCAGAATATCCATATGTGTCTGATGTTCTGTTAGTATCCTTCTCTTCATGGCAGGACTACTGAGATCATCATCCACTTGCTCTGCAGCAAGGGGCTGACATCTCTTATGCCTTCACTTAAGTACATCAGGTTCCATTTCCACATCTGCATCCTTTGGCTTCTTGTGCTCTCTGTCTCACCACGTGTCAATTCTTCGTGTACACTATTTGTACCCCCTCTGTGAGTGTCGCTATGCCGCTGAGTGCAAGGGAGAGGGTGAATGATAGTGGGTGAATGGGCACCCAGTGCTGCCAGAGGTACAGGGGACTGCAACTCTAATTCATCATCATACTTTTCGTCTGTTCCCTAGTCTACAGTCCCTGGAGAAAAAAACAGTACTGTTATCTTGAGTCTGTAAGAGCAGCATGATATCTTAAATAGCTACATTGTGAATCTCTTATGAGGAAACTGGTAGCTGGTGAAGAGACCGAAGAATACGTAAAAATCTTATATAAGACAAGATGTATATGGCCATGAATGCATAAAGGCACATTGACTCATATATCTTCATCCCAAACTGCCAGGCCAGAGTTCATTACAATGATAGCCAGTGCTTCCTCTTCATGTTGACTTAATGTGCGTATTTGTGCACATCCTCCCCCAGTGACCTGACATTCTCCGGCATTATGTGCTGTCTTCTCCTGCAGAGGAAAGCATTATGTTAAATGGCTGCTGCAGTCTCCAGATCCTGCAATCACAATCTGCCAGGATTCATGAAATGGATGTTAATAATGGTGGATGGAAGGGAACAAGGACATAAGATAAAGTGATAACATTCATTACAGACTGTGAGACAATTGGCAATGAGTGCTGCCAAGTTTCTCAAAGGGATTTAGGGGTACCAATACACAGATGACTAAAAGTAGTGATGCAGGATAATAAGGCCATAAAAAAGGCAAATTAAGCACTAGGTTTCATTTCTAGAGGGATAGAATTGAAAAGCAAAGAAGTTATGTTAAACTTGTACAGAATGTTAGAGAATTGTGCACAGTTCTGGTCTCCATATTATAGAAAGGATATAGAGGCGTTGGAGAGGGTGCAAAAAAGATTCATATGGATGATACCAGAACTGCGAGGATATCCTTACCAGGAAAGGCTGAACAGGCTGAGGCTCTTTTCTCTAGGAAAGAGAAGACTGAGGGATGACCCGATAGAGGTCTTTAAGATAATGATAAGGTTTGACAGGGTAGACATAGAGAAAATGTTTCCACTTGTGAGGGGAGTCCAAAACTAGAGATCACAAATATAAAATAGTCACTAATAAATCCAATAGGGAGTTCAGGAGAAACTTCTTTACTCAAAAAGTGGTAAGAATGTGGAACACACTACCACAAGGAGTAGTTGAGGCAAATAGCATAGATGCATTTAAGGGGAAGCTAGATAAGCACATCAGGGAGAAAGAAATAGAAGGATATCCTGATAGGATGAAGTAGGGAGGGAGGACGCTCGTGTGGAACATAAACACCAGCATTGACTATCTGGGCCGAATGACCTGTTTCTATGCTGTAGTTTGGATGCAACTCAATGTTACATTGCTTTTGGGGCAAGGAATAAGTTGCCATGAAATATCCCAAAGGGCATTACTTGAATATTGGAGCAGGGAACACCTATTTGCTTCTCTGTGTTTCAGTACGCTGTCCTCTTATTCAGCTGACAACACACTTACCTTTGCTGACCTTGTAAGATCACTAAACTTCAACACTGTAAGACAGTCCTTAGGTTTATGGAGGTGCTACTCACAGCCACAGCTACCTCTTCTACATGGACCATACTGCTGCCTTTGATGGCTTCTTCACAGCTATTCCAACAATTGCTTCCCTCCTTGCTCATTAAGTGAAACTAGTACTGGAGTAATTTTGCTTTAAACAAACCTAAAATCAGACAAATATTGCATTCATCATCAGAAACATGGAAACATTTCGTCATGTGTATTTCTGACAGCAGGACTTCAATAGCAGTTACTGAAAAGTTAGATTCTCACCTTTTTCCTGCTCATGAAACTACCATTGCATTCCCTCTTAGCAGAGTCTGGTCACCCCTTAAAATCAATGCAGCCCTTTCAATGAAAAGGTTATGCCATTGCTCCACCCCTTCCCGAATTTTCCATCCAACATATCTGAGCTACTGCTGGCTGGACCCTCGTCCTTGTCCCACCAGAATTATGGAATTAAGTGACCACAGAATTTCTGATGGGGTCAGCATCCCAGGATGTCAACAGGCATAAGTGTCGCCCCATCGCACTTCTGCTGCCACATCGGGAACCCAGGGATTTTGGGACCTAAGATCTGTACAGTTCGATTAATGGGACTTCACTTTGAGTTTATTGAGTTCCTCTTAAAGTAAACAATCCTAATTTGCAAGTTGTTTTGCAATTACTGTACTGACACTGTTCCTTCTATGTTTATTATACAACATTCATATCTTCAGAAGATTAACATGCATAGTCCCTGATTTTAGTCAAAAGAAGTCTGCTTGGCACTTTTACCATAAAGTACAAGAGTCCCAATTTGCCATTTTATGTTCATGTGTGCAAAGCAAATAGTGACACTGTTTTAATATTAAAATCAGTTAATAATGCATATTTCAGAATATTGTAGCAATGCAGCTATCATTTTCAGCATGAGCACAGAGGGTAATAGTTACCCACAGGAGCAGCAAAACCAGGTCCCACTGTCTCTTTTTAATTATAATTTTCAAATAAATACATGGGCCGGAGTTTTCTGCTTCTGCGCTTGCCAGCTCATAATTCTCCACCCAGGTGCAGAAGTGGAAAATACCAGTCCATTGAGTGCATCTACAGATTTGTGTCAATCATTTAGGGAATGGCTGGTTAAACTGTTTCAGCAGTAAAATTCTGGTGCAAGTACGGTATAGATTATAAAATGTTAATTTTGTTTGTGCTATAGCAAAATTGCAGAAGTGGCAATATAAGGGCGGATTTGCAGTTCGGTGCCAACTCAAACATAAAGTAAATACTGCTGCCAATCATTTCTTTTTGAAAAACAATATTTGAAATTAGTACTGGAGTAATTTTGCATTAAATCAGAAAAATATTGCATTCATCATCAGAAACATGGAAACATTTCTTCACATGTATTTTCCTTTATTCTATCAATCTTAAACTTTCATGTATTATTCCCTATTTATTTAATTTTATAAAACTGTTTTATTTATTTCTTCTATCAATTGATTAAAAAAATTATTGAGAGATCTGAATTCTTATACACAACTGAAGCAATCCTGCTTAACAATTAAATCAAAAGCAAAATACTGCAGAAGCTGGAATTCTGAAATAAAAATGTTGGAAATACTCAGCAAGTTAGGCAGCATTTGTGGAGAAAGAAACAGAGTTAACGTTTCAGGTCGAAGACGTTTTTTATCAGAACTGGAAGAAGTTGAAGATTAAACAGTTATTAAGCAAGTACAGAGCCAGGCAAAGGGGAGAGGAAAGGGAGGGGAGGAAAGAACAAAAGGGAAGGTCTGTGATAGGGTGGAGGGCAGGAGTGACTAAATGACAAAAGTGATGATGGTGCAAGGCAAAGAGGGTGGTAATGGGACAAATAAAGAAACAAAAGATGGGTCTAAAGGAGCTGTAAATGGGCAGTCCCCATCCAACACCACCTTCCTCCGCCTGGCTGAACTTGTTCTTACGTTGAACAACTTCTCCTTTGACTCCACTCACTACCTCAAAATAAAAAAGTGTCGCTATGGGAACTCGTAAGGGTCCCAGCTATGCCTTTTTTGTGGGATACATGGAACATTCTTTGTTCCAGTCCTACTCAGGTCCCCTCCCTCACCTCTTTTTCCGGTACATTGATGAATGTATGTGAGCCGCTTCCTGCTCTCGCCCCAAACTGGAAAATTTCATCAACTTTGCTTCCAATTTCCATCCTTCCCTCGCCTTCACATGGTCTATCTCTGACTCCTCCCTTCCCTTCCTCGACTTCTCTATCTCCATTTCTGGAGATAGGCTGTCAACCAATATCTACTATAAGCCCATCGACTTCCACAGCTACTTGGATTACACTTCCTCACACCCTGCTTTCTGTAAGGACTCTATTCCCTTCTCCCAATTTCTCCCTCTCCGTCGCATCTATTCTGACGATGCCACCTTCCACACCATTACTTCCGATATGTCTTCCTTTTTCCTCAACCGAGGATTCCCCTCCACGATAATTGACAGGGCCCTTGACCATGTCCATCCCATTTCCCGCACTTCTGCCCTCACCCCTTCCCCTCCCTCCCAGAACCAAGATAGGGTCCCCTTTCACCTCACCTTCCATCCTACTAGCTTCCACATTCAACGTATCATCCTCCACCATTTCCACCACCTCCAGCGCGATGCCATCACCAAACACATCTTCCCCTCCCCTTTCAGCATTCCGAAGGGACCGTTCCCTCCGTGACACCCTGGTCCACTCTTCCATCATCCCCAACACCCGCTCTCCTTCCCACGGCACCTTCCCATGTGAGCACAGAAGATGCAATATCTGTCCTTTCACCTCCTCCCTTCCCACCATCCAAGGCCCCAAACACCCATTCCAGGTGAATCAGCAATTTAATTGCACTTCTTTCAATTTAGTATACTGTATTCGCTGTTTACGATGCGGTCTCCTCTACACTGGGGAGACCAAACGCAGATTGGGTGATCGCTTTGCTGAACACCTCCGCTCAGTCCGCAAGAATGACCCTGAGCTTCCGGTCATCTGCCATTTTAATTCTCCGTCCCACTTCCACTCTGACCTCTCTGTCCTTGGCCCTTTACACTGTTTCAGTGAAGCTCAACAGAAGCTCGCAGAACAGCACCTCATCTTTCAATCAGGCACTTTACGACCTTCTGGACTCAACACTGATTTCAATAACTTCAGATCATAATCACTGCTCCCATTTTTTCCGGACAGCAGGTGCTGGTGATGGTTCTGCTGTGATCACTTATACCTCCTCTGGACCCATCTTTTGTTTCATTACTTGTCCCATTACCACCCTCCTTGCCTTGCACCATCATCACTTTTCTCATTTAATTACTCCTGCCCTCCACCCCATCAGAAACCTTCCCTTTTGTTCTTTCCTCCCCTCCCCTTCCTCCCCCCTTTGCCTGGCTCTGTACTAGCTTAATAATTGTTTAATCTTCAACTTCTTCCAATTCTGACAAAAGGTTTTTGACCTGAAATGTTAACTCTGTTTCTTTCTCTACAGATGCTACCTGACTTGCTGAGTATTTTCAGCATTTTTTGTTTTTATTCCTGCTTAACAATTGTTATCCTCACAAATGTTAACTCATCTCTCTCCCACTGTTGGACTCAATGAGATGACTAGCATTCACAATTCATTCAAAAAATATTCAGGAAAAAAGAATGTTAATTCAAATTATTTAAAGCTGATTCTTTTTAAAGAGGTGCAAATAGTGACACTTACCTCTAAGCTACATTCTTAAAACTTTTTTTGTGAACTAGATTTAACATTAACTACAAACAATTTAAATCTTTTGTTTCTAGTTAGAATTATATACATTATGATTCCACTTTAGTGCTGGGAGCTGGTCTATCTTGATGATTTAATAAATTCTTGCACTTTTCTCTTTCATTTTACTAGGCTACATGTGGTGTGTTCCTAAGATTAAGTGAACAACAACATTTATATAGTGCCTTTAACATAGAAAAACATCCCAAGGTGCTTCACAGAGGCATAATCAGACAAAAATGGATGCTGAGCCCAAGGAGGACATATTAGGAGGGGTGACCAAAAGCTTGGTTGAAGAGGTGGATTCTAAGGAGGGTCTTAAAGAAAGTGAGGGAGGTGCAGATGTGAATGGGTTTAGGGAGGGAACTTCTGAACGTAGAGCCTAGATAACTGAAGGCATGACTGGCAACAGTCAGGCAAAACAGGGGCGATGCACAAATGGCTGGAGTCAGAGGAACAGAGAATCTGGGGGCAGGGATTGTAGGGCTGGAGATCACAGAGTTGGGAGGAATGAGGCCATGAAGGGATTTAAACACAAGATTGAGAATTTTAAATTGGAGATGTTTGGGGTCCAGGACCCAATGTAGGTCAGCAAGGACAGGGTTGATAAATGAGTGGGACCTGGTGTGGGATAAGATACAGGCAGCAGAGTATGGGATGAGCTGAAATTTACAGGGTGGAAAGGAATGAAGTTGGTGAAGCAAGCCCCCAGCAGATGTGCTCGGCTGGTAGGTCGTTGAGACAGGAGGAAAGGGCAGATTGAGTTGCTGCTCATAAGGAAGCAGCGATGGGTGCCTCGATGGACCATTCAAAGAATGCCAAGAGAGGTAAAGGAATAGAAGTAATGGGCTTGGAATTGGTGCAGCAGCTAAAATGCGCATGCAAATGGACAAAGAGGGAATTTGGCGTACACAGGCACGGCAGAGATTAGAAGAGACATGTCCTGATCGTAAACAAAGGTTCTTCTCCGAAATAAGAAAATGCATAGCATAGGAACTAAATGAAAAAGATTAGATTATAAATAAGACTACAAGTAGTCTTTGTGAATCAGAGCACAACTTGTGGCATGATGCAATATCAACTGAACCCAAACAATTCCAAGCTTATTAGATATTCATCAAAGCCGACATAAAAGCAAAGAAAAACTAGACTAGCCCATGCAGGAAATTCCCTTTCACCAAGGTTTGCAAAAAGTTGCCTGTGAAGTTATCTACACCTGCTTCTTCAAACTTGAAACAACTTTGATAATTTGGCAGTTCTGAAAAAAGGGGAAATGGGAAAAAAGCAAAAGAAACAAGCTCTGATCTGCACTGCCAATGCGGCAACCACACCTGTAAATATCCAACAGGTTGCCAACTTCACAGGTAGCTTGAAGTGATGCCAGTTTACCCATGGCAATCTGTAAAATGAACTCTGATGCTCACATTGATCCTTTAGCCACCAACAAAATCAAAAAGATAAAATCAAAAATCCAATCAGACTAAGCAGCTTCTAACTATTTATAATCTGTTTGTTGTCCTAATAATGCTGGAAGTTCACAACAAATATAATATAATTAATGACTGTTAGTACTTGACAGTCACATAATGCATCAAGGATCAGAAGCAGAAACATACCATTTTAGTAAAATCAGCTAATAAACACTCCATCAGTTTAATAAGCTTTTGAAAAGTTAACGGACAGAACAACTATTTCATTTTTTTAAATCCAAAATACAAACAATCATAGTAGGTACAGCACAGGAGAAGGCCATTAAGCCCATCGTGCCTGTGCCGGCTATTTGAAAGAGCTGTCCAATTAGTCCCATTCCCATGCTCTTTCCCCATAGCCCTGTCATTTTTTCCCCTTCAAGTATTTATTCAATTCCCTTTTGAAAGTTATTATTGAATCTGCTTCCACCACTCTTTCAGGCAGTGCATTCCAGATCTTTACACTCACTGCATAAAAAAATGTTTCCTTATGTCATCTCTGGCGCTTTTGTCGATCACCTTAAATCTGTGTCCTCTGGTTACTGACCCTACTGCCACTGGAAACAGTTTCTCTATCAATACCGTTCATGATTTTGAACACCTCTATCGAATCTCCCCATAATCTTTTCTGTTCTAAGGAGAACAACCCCAGCTTCGCCAAACCCGCCACATAACTGAAGTCCCTCATCCATGGCACCATTCTAGTAAATCTTTTCTGTACCTTCTCTAAGGCTTTGACATCCTTCCTAAAGTGTGGTACCCAGAATTGAACAAAAAATTCCAGCTGAGGCCTAACCAGGGTTTTATACAGGTTTAGCATAACTTCCTTGTTTTTGTATTCTATGTCTCTAATAATAAAACCCAGGATCCGTTATGCTTTTTAAACAACCTTCTCAACTTGTTCTGCCACCTTCAAAGATTTGAGTATGTGCACCCCCAGGTCTCTCTGATTCTGCACCCCCTTTAAAATTGTACCATTTAGTTTATATTGCCTCTCCTCATTCTTCCTACCATAATATATCACTTCACACTTCTCTGCATTGAATTTCATCTGCCATGTGTCCACCCATTTCACCAGTCTGTCTATGTCCTCCTGAAGTCTGTTAGTATCCTCTACATTGTTTACTACATTTCCGGGTATTGTGTCATCTGCAAGCTTGGAAATTATATCCACTATACCCAAGTCCAGGTCAAATTATACCCACTATACCCAAGTCCAAGTCCAGTATCAAAAAGAGCAGTGGTCCTAATATTGACCCTTGGGGAACACCACTGCACAGTTCCCTCCAGTCTGAAAAACAACCATTCACCACTATTCTCTGTTTTTTGACCCTTAGCCAATTTTGTATCCACGCTGCCACTGTCCATTTAATCCCATTAGCTATAATTTTGCTGACAAGTCTATTATGTGGTAATTTATCAAATTCCTTTTGAAAGTCCATAATATTGATGAATTCTTTATTAGTAGAGTTGCTTATGTAAATACACCAAATTATGCTTTGTATTTTGGGACAAGCAGCTCGCCTATTTCAAAAAAATGAATTATGGGCCGCTTGTCAGCGGCACTCCCGTTCTAGAAGTGGGGAGAGAGGACAACAGGAGAGGGGATGGAAGGAACAATTGCTGTTGGCCGGAGTAATTGTTTTGAGCCTCTGGTTAACAACATCTGCTTCCTCATCTTCCAGCCCCAGCTCTTCCTGTCCACTCATGCTATGTGCAATCTCAGTTGGAATTCATTAGCTGAGTTTGTAGCAATGCATTCCATTCTTGAGCACATAGTAGCTCCAGACTGATCTGCAGCATGGCCTCTCACCATAGAGGCACTAAGGATGGTCTTAGCTTTTTCTATGGATGCTCAGACCTGCTATGGAGGCAGGATGGAGATGGTTTCTGTTCTGGCTTCAACAGACCTGACAACCATCTCACAGGACTTCACTGATCAGTCTGATACCATTTAGTCTGCTTTCTCACGAATCAATAGCCTGGCAGGTCCATTGCACAGTAGTAGTGGCATGGCAGGAATGCACTCACATGATGCTACTGCCTCTTAAGCCTTTTAGATATCTGATCATGTGACAGAAAGGAGGCAGGACTCCAGCGGCTCTATTTTAGCACCCGCGATCGGGTGCATTCCTGGCGGGGGGGCTACAAAAATCGGGGTTTCCTGGGGCGGGTCGGGAGCCCGGCTCCAACCCGCCCCATTTACGGGTTCCCCACTGACACGCTGACATGCACGCGCAGCCCCCGCATGTGGGACTCCCGCCGGCAATTAAAGCCGGCGGGGTGCCACTTAAGGTATTTATTTTGGTATTTCAGGTCGTTTACAGACCTGATTAACGTGATATTTTAGGAGGGTTGGGATTTTACAAACAACTGGGACTGTTTCCCGTACTGGGGTAAGGAATCTCACAACACCCGTACTGGGGGAAACACTCCCAGTTCAAATGGACGTGCTGCAGCCTGTGGCAGCTGCAAAGGTCCATTTGACAGGTGAGGGGGGGAGACCCTCAGTCATTGCAGGAGGCCACTCTGTCACTTTGGACAAAGTTTGGCCTCCACCACCCTCCTCCTAACAACAAAATTCACCAACTTTCACACTTACCCCGGTGTCCAGACACATGTACCTACCTTGCGGACCCCCTCAGATGTACATCTTCCGGATGGGGGCCGCCGTAGCTGCAGTCATGACCTCCTCGGAGGGCGAACAGCATCACCAGCCTCGCCGGCCACGCCGTCTACCTCTGACACGTGGAGCTCAACACAGTGCTGTGAAACATCCACCTGCATGGCAGGAGGGAGGGCAACCGCAGAGAGAGATGCGTCGCAGAGGGCACTACCCTCACCACAGGGTCCACAGACCGAGGCTCAACTTCCTGGACCTCTCTGAACAGCAGTGCACATGGAGGCTCAGAGTCACTTCGACATGTAGTCGTGGACATCTGCAGCCTCCTTCATGCCGAGCTGCTCCCGGCTGGCCCGAGCACCATCTTCTTACCCGTCGCTGTCAAAGTCACCACTGCCGTCAACAACTTCTCCGCATCCTTCCAGGGTGCCACCGGGGACATCGCCGACGTCTCTCAGTCGTCTGCAAAAAAGAGCCCTACAAATACACCTACACCCACTCTGCAGTGACACAATGGGTGGCATCAGGTGTGGGTCTTCATTGTGATCCTCAGGAAAGGGCATTATTGCACAAACCAGACAAGATTCGTAAAGACGTGGCAGTAGTGGTGCCAATATAATATGTAATGTGAGTTGATCAGAAATTAAATATAAGTAAAAACCATAACAAACCCTCAAACACCCTTGTGCATCCCCTTCATGCTCACGACACGTTTGCCTTACACTTCCTATTGCACATATGTGATGCATGCCCTGTGGCTGCAGCACAGGTAGTGGCAGGTTGAGTGAGGCTGACTGTGAAAGAGATGCATGAGAGGGTGAGTATGACATAGAGCCATGAGATTGTGGTAGTGGCGGGATGAGTACTGGCGAGGTGAGTAAGTGCAGGTAAGATGAGGATGAGGTTTGAGTGGGTGTGAGGGGTGATGCGACAGAGTAGTGTTGGCAGTGCAGAAGGAGATGTGGGGTGGGGGCGGTGATGTGGCAGACGGAGTGTAGGGGAATGAGTAAGTATACTCCTCACCCCATCCAATAATACCTGGAGTGAGGCATCATTAAACCTGGGAGCAGCCTTCCCCCTGGGCTGCTCCATGCTGTAATTTTTCCTATTTGTTGCAGCATCAGTCAGTGGAGGACTGCCCCTTTAAATAGAGCTCCTCCAGCTGACAGACCTTACTGCGCATGCGTAGTCCGCCCGCCGCGCAGCTCAGCAGCGGGGAACCTGGAACAAGAGGTAAGTGGATCCAATCAGCCTGCGATTGCGGGCAGGGCAGACTGATTTCACCGGGCGTGTTACCCACGCGCCCAATCGCTCCCCCGCCGCGAACCTGCCGCCATGGTAATATCGGGCCCCAGGCTTCCATGAAGCAGCACAAGATGCAACTTATGTTGTGAGATGAGGGCCACCTCATGGACACTGCAGCTAGCGACCTCACGCACTTCTACTACTCAGGTAACACCTAGGGGATACACCAAGGCTAGATTTAAGAAGGCACACATCATCCAGTTACATATAGAGGAAGCATGGCAGGAATAAACAATGGACAGATACAGTATGATTTGGAATTAAAATTATGGTGCCACTAAAGTTGAAGTGTGTGCACACATTTGTTTTTGCAAAGTTTACTCGTGGTCTTGATGATATCTTGAATGATAGCCATAAGTTAATCCACACAAAGATGCGTCTATAGGTGGAGGGACCTTCATGTGGTGTGAAGGGGAAAATCGTAGACAGGGCTGTTCATGCACTGGGTAGATGTGGTAGGCAAAAAGGTTTCCAGTACCAGATTGTCATGAATGTCTCTTACAGCTGCCATCGGCATCCTTTCAGTTGCCGGATCCTCCTCCTGCCCTTGGGAACATTCCTCAACTAGGGCCTCTGTATATTCTGGAGTAAGGGAACCAGCAGGTAAGCACCATGTGCCTTCTATGATGCCTGGCCAGCCTTTCCTCCTTCTGTTCTCCTGTTTGTCCTCCAAAAAACACAGGTACAGTGGTATTCCCAGTGTGAAGCCAATTATGACCTCTTTAGGATGGGGGAGGGGCAAAAATGGGAATACCACAGCAGAAGGCACAAAGGTAGAAGTTGAAGTAATTGTCAATATCGAAAAAAGAGTAAGTAAAACAGTTTGCAAATAAGGATTTTACAAGACTTTTTTTTTTAAATAGTACATGCTGTGGTAATATAAATTCACTTTCCCATTTAACTTATTGGCTAGCAATGCTGGAGTCACATTTTATATGGATTATGTTTAATGTCCAGCATAAATGAGGTGATAATGATGGAAAATATGGTGTTATTATTGTCTGATTTAAATATGCCCGCCCATAATGGGCAGGCACACGGTGTCCAAAGGACATAAATCCAATGGATCTGTCCAATTTTCCACCCCCACCAGTCAGAGTACGACCTGAAAATTTGAGGTATTCAGAGGAAAATCTGCCCTTCACTGCCTGGGTACGGACATGAAGAATGGTTATTTAGGTGAGGTACTGGGGCACTACTCCGGTACGCCTGAATGAAATGTTGCCTTCAGAAGAGAAAAGAATAAAATTTGGAGTGGGGAATCAATATCATTAGTGGACCATTCCATTAAAAGGAGAAAGAAACACCAAAAAGACAATAAAACTGAAATGGAACATATCCATCATTTTAAACCTCTGACTATTATAATTTTAATTAGAGATCAATTAATCATTGAAATGTAAACGTTTACTGTTGGTAATTTTGATTGGGCACTCACCGTAATCCATGATACTTGAGGTTTATGGTTTATACTTCAGGCAAATCCACTTATATAGAATATGTATAAAAATTGCTTTTTTTATTTCATAAGATAGAATCATAGAATCATAGAAGTTTACAACATGGAAACAGGCCCTTCGGCCCAACATGTCCATGTCACCCAGTTTATACCACTAAGCTAGTCCCAATTGCCTGCACTTGGCCCATATCCCTCTATACCCATCTTACCCATGTAACTGTCTAAATGCTTCTTAAAAGACAAAATTGTACCCGCCTCTACTACTGCCTCTGGCAGCTCATCCCAGACACTCACCACCCTTTGAGTGAAAAAATTGCCCCTCTGGACCCTTTTGTATCTCTCCCCTCTCACCTTAAATCTATGCCCCCTTGTTATAGACTCCCCTACCTTTGGGAAAAGATTTTGACTATCTACCTTATCTATGCCCCTCATTATTTTATAGACTTCTATAAGATCACCCCTTAACCTCCTACTCTCCAGGGAAAAAAGTCCCAGTCTGTCTAACCTCTCCCTATAAGTCAAACCATCAAGTCCCGGTAGCATCCTAGTAAATCTTTTCTGCACTCTTTCTAGTTTAATAATATCCTTTCTATAATAGGGTGACCAGAACTGTACACAGTATTCCAAGTGTGGCCTTACTAATGTCTTGTACAACTTCAACAAGACATCCCAACTCCTGTATTCAATGTTCTGACCAATGAAACCAAGCATGCTGAATGCCTTCTTCACCAGCCTATCCACCTGTGACTCCACTTTCAAGGAGCTATGCACCTGTACTCCTAGATCTCTTTGTTCTATAACTCTCCCCAACGCCCTACCATTAACGGAGTAGGTCCTGGCCCGATTCGATCTACCAAAATGCATCACCTCACATTTATCTAAATTAAACTCCATCTGCCATTCATCGGCCCACTGGCCCAATTTATCAAGATCCCGTTGCAATCCTAGATAACCTTCTTCACTGTCCACAATGCCACCAATCTTGGTGTCATCTGCAAACTTACTAACCATGCCTCCTAAATTCTCATCCAAATCATTAATATAAATAACAAATAACAGCGGACCCAGCACCGATCCCTGAGGCACACCGCTGGTCACAGGCCTCCAATTTGAAAAACAACCCTCCACAACCGTCTTCTGTCGTCAATCCAATTTTGTATCCAATTGGCTACCTCACCTTGGATCCCGTGAGATCTAACCTTATGTAACAACCTACCATGCGGTACCTTGTCAAAGGCTTTGCTAAAGTCCATGTAGACCACGTCTACTGCACAGCCCTCATCTATCTTCTTGGTTACCCCTTCAAAAAACTCAATCAAATTTGTGAGACATGATTTTCCTCTCACAAAACCATGCTGACTGTTCCTAATCAGTCCCTTCCTCTCCAAATGCCCATAGATCCTGTCTCTCAGAATACCTTCTAACAACTTACCCACTACAGATGTCAGGCTCACCGGTCTGTAGTTCCCAGGCTTTTCCCTGCCGCCCTTCTTAAACAAAGGCACAACATTTGCTACCCTCCAATCTTCAGGCACCTCACCTGTAGCTGTCGATGATTCAAATATCTCTGCTAGGGGACCCGCAATTTCCTCCCTGACCTCCCATAACGTCCTGGGATACATTTCATCAGGTCCTGGAGATTTATCTGCCTTGATGCGCGTTAAGACTTCCAGCACCTCCCTCTCTGTAATATGTACACTCCTCAAGTCATCACTATTTATTTCCCCAAGTTCCCTAACATCCATGCCTTTCTCAACCGTAAATACCGATGCAAAATATTCATTTAGGATCTCACCCATCTCTTGTGGTTCCGCACATAGATGACCTTGTTGATCCTTAAGAGGCCCTACTCTCTCCCTAGTTACTCTTTTGTCCTTTATGTATTTGTAGAAGCTCTTTGGATTCACCTTTGCCTTATCTGCCAAAGCAATCTCATGTCCCCTTTTTGCCCTCCTGATTTCTCTCTTAACTCTACTCCGGCAATCTCTATACTCTTCAAGGGATCCACTTGATCCCAGCTGCCTATGCATGTCATATGCCTCCTTCTTCTTTTTGACTAGGGCCTCAATCTCCCGAGTCATCCAAGGTTCCCTACTTCTACCAGCCTTGCCCTTCACTTTATAAGGAATGTGCTTACCCTGAACCCTGGTTAACACACTTTTGAAGGCCTCCCACTTACCAGACGTCCCTTTGCCTGCCAACAGACTCTCCCAATCAACTTCTGAAAGTTCCTGTCTAATACCATCAAAATTGGCCTTTCCCCAATTTAGAATTATCAAATTGAACCAATTTCCGATTTGTTCTAAATTTAATGAGAACTGGTACATAGCCATTTCTGTTATATGCATCTGGTTAAAAGTATTTTTGTCTATCTCAACCCATTATATATGACAAGATTCCACTGTACTGACAGATCTGGTTACGGTATGTCCTCCCTTTACTGTTTATATGGGCATGTGAATCATCAAAGCTCTATAAAGGAAGTTAAGACATCAAACAGCTTTTCATAATAGGGCATTTATCATCCGACTAGTGACTCAAAACACACATTTTAACAAAACTACTTTTACATGTTCCCTTTTAAGCTCCAACTTAATTTTTTGTAATCCTTCCTGCAATTCCATCTAGAATTACTGACCTACCATTTGCTGATTTTATCCAAGATGCAGGTACTCAAAAAAGGTAGACAAGCACATTAAACAAAATATTATCTCACTCTTACTTATTATTAGTCCCTGACTATGATGTTTAATTCCTCCCGCGAAAGCAGTTTGCAAAATACAACTACAGCAGAGACTGACCTTTCAAAGCATCAAGATTAGAAATGCTACTCCAATTAAGCAAAACACCAAACTGTCCTTAAATCTGTTGGCAACAGAATAACCATGATTTGTAGTCAACTAATACCAAACTATGATAGTGCACATAAAAATGTAACTTCTTTTGAAGTACATCAGGATTTTAACTGTGTAAAGTACACTCTGTGATGAAATCAATGTCTGATATCTCTCAATATATACTTAAATGAATTACATAATCCAAGAAGCACAAAATATATTATTGTATAAGATTATACTATGTTCCAAATATTCGTTGGCCTAGAAATTCAATCACGTCGGAAAACGGGAGCGCAGTGGCTGGGACGTGCATTGCACACGCCTGTTGGTGTTATCCCAGGCAGCACTTAATATTCGTGCTGCGTGCTCATTATAATGAGTCAGATATGCAGCCAGCATTGCCCACACTATTTATGCCTGTTTGGAGGGGAGTCCAGAAATTGAGCGCCTCTGACCCACTTAAAGGCAGCCAGCACCTCTTCAAGCAGAGGTGCTGGCTGCAAACATCAGGGAAATACCTGTAAGGAATGATTATTTTTTATTATTCATTCTGAGCACGTGGGCGCCGCCAGCAATTATTGCCCATACCTAGTTGCTCTTGAGAAGGTGATGTGCCTTCTTCTTCAACCGCTGCAGTCCGTGTGGTGAAGATACTCCCACAGTGCTGTTAGATAGGGAGTTTCAGGACCTTGACCCAGCAACGATGAACGAACAGCAATGTATGTCCAAGTCAGGATGGTGTGTGACTTGTAGGGTAACTTGGAGGTGATGGTGTTCCCATGTACCTGCTGACCTTGTCCTTCTAGGTGGTGGAGGTCATAGGTTTGCGAGGAGCTGCCAAAGAAGCCTTGGCGAGTTGCTGCAGTGCATCCTGTAGATAGTACACACTGTAGCCACCATGCGCCAGATGTGGAGGGAATGGATGTTAAAGGTGGTGGATGGGCTGCCGATCAAGCGGACTGCTTTGTCCTGGATGGTGTCGAGCTTCTTGAATGTTGCTGCAGATGCACCCATCCAAGCAATTGGAGAGTATTCCATCACACTCCTGACGTGTTTTGTAAGTGGTGGAGAGGCATTGGGGAGTCCAGAGGTGAGCCACTTACCGCAGAATACCCAACCTCTGACCTGCTCTAGTAGCCAGGACATTTATGTGGCTGGTCCAGTTGAGTTTCTGGTCAGGAGTGTCTACTCCTGGAACTGACAATCTCAGCCATCGCTCTCCAGGCCTGGTGAATCTTCATGCCACTGGTAGGAAAAAGAACCCTAGCCCTCACTTCTTCGACCATGGCCTCCAGGGAGGCTTCAGAAAACCTGGGGGCTGGCCTGCAACACATTTATGACCAAATTCCTTCTTACAGCAGTGAAACAGTGAAACTAGCCAGGTGAGACTGCAGCCTCCCTTTAAGAGATACATTCTTGCTTTAAATAGGCCTCTGCAGACATGATCAGGTGGGAAATCTACCATTCAAATATAAATGAGGCCCAGGAATTAAATTAGCCCAAGGCTCAAATTTAGGCCAATGAATGCATTTTGCACTTGCCACCACCTGTCCAAAACCATTCCGGGTTTAGTCCAAACAAAGAAAGAGGCATTAATGGTTGAAGTTCTCAGAAAGGAAGTGGGTAATGTAAGGGTAGGGAAATACGTACCATTACATAATTAGATTCACTATAAAAATTGAAAAGGAAAGGGAATAGTCGAAGATAAAGGTAATTGAATCAAAGAAAGTAAATTTCAATAAGATAAGAAGGCAACAGACAGTAGATTCTAGGTTTTATAAAAAAGGAAAATGTAAAGAATCTTACAACACCAGGTTATAGTCCAACAATTTTATTTGAAATTTTATAAAAAAGGGGCATGGAGTACAAAAGATGAAGAGATAATGATAAAACTATAAAATTATTGGTTTGGCCACAGTTATAATATTGTATCCAGTTTCTGGTACTTTAGTTTAGTAAGGATGTCAAGGTCATGGAGAGGGTCCAGAAGAGATTCACCAAGGCAATACCAGGAAGGAAATGTTTTAGTTACAAGGAAGGCTAAGAGGAGGTCTGATAGAGGTGCTCAAACATATGAGAATTTTTGATGTGGTAAATAGGGAAATACTATTTCAACTGGTCAGTGTGATGGTAACTAAAGGGCATAAATTTTAATTCATCACCAATATAATGCAGATAGAGGTCAGAATTTATTTTTGCACAAGCTATTTCAGGTTATGCACCAATACCCTCCACACTCCCACCTTACCCATAATATGAGCAGAAAACTTTTGTATATTATTCATGCTGTGTTTGAAATCTTAGCCTTATAATTCTGCATTAATTTTTCATGTCCGCTATTCACGAGGCAAAATTTATTTTCTCTCTCTTTTGATCATTTTTGTGAACATATTCTTGTAAGGAGCAATCCTCCGAGCAGCATTGACTAAACATGGACCAATATCTGTTAGCTCTAGCTTCCAATGTATTTATGCCTATCTACATTTTTGCTACAATTAGCAGATAGGAAAATGACCATAAGACTCTTCTAATCTATTATGATGTTTGCATAACAGCATCGACAGAAGATATAATGGATAAAATAAAGACTAAAGCCTTCATCTACAAAGTTATGGAAGTAACGTGAGATTTGGGGAGAATCTAGAAACCATGGAATTCTTACCTTGGTCATGGCACCAAAAGGCAAATTCCTTCCATTTGCTGTTGTTCACGGTGGACATAGAATTTTTTTTTGCTGATATAAGACATGTTACAATTTGTATCCCCATACTGTCTACGGTATTTTTACCTTTTGACAAACTCTTCAAAGAGAATGCGATGAGAATATCCTTGTGCACGAATGCGGATGGTTTCCAAAATGCCAGTGTATCGCAGTTGAACCAGTACTCTTTCTTCAAAAAATTTTTCTGCTTGTCGATCATCATTGGGTTTAATGCAACGGACAAAATGAGGCTGTCCAACCACCATTTTAGACAGGAGATCCATTAAGGAATACTGTCAGATAAGAAAAAAAATCCACTTGAAAAACTTTGTTGTCTGGTAGCTGATCAATCGCTCTGTTGACGTGACATATTCCTAACTTACAATTAGCAGAATTGGAATAATTGATACCTTTTATGTTAAAGGATTTTTGGTGGCAAACCATCTGATGCCAAAAAAAGTAAGCATGGAGCAAATAAATAAGTAAAACTGAACCTGGTACTAAAGCTCATGAAAGCCTAAGTGCCAGCTGGAAACAATAAAAACAAATAAGGGCTTTTAAAAGGCCTACTGAAAGTGTATGGGCCTTTTAATTACCCTTATGCTGCAGGTCCACCTCAGGCCTTGTCCCCTGCCAGGTTTCATTTAAAGCCCTTGAGATTATTTTCATTTGATCACTTTTACCAATTATTCTCTATTTATTTTACAGTTTAATAAAGTTATTTGGTGCCATATATTTGTAATTACATTTTTTTTACTAAAATACTTTCTTCGGTCAAAGCCATAAAAAATGGTTTTGGAATACAAACAAGAAAACAAAAGCATCTGCACAAGAACCTTACAATTCTATATCATGGCCCCCATAGGCATATACATGCTCTCTTTTGAGCTCTACAGTATCACCAGAAATTTAGTTTCTTCAAGATTATTGCAGACTTTCTTTTAAAATATTTGCAGCTGATTTGATACTTTACCCTGAAGTAAGAAGCCACAGTTTGCCTTTTCATGTTTGTTGTTTCCTCAGGATGTCGCATAACTTCCATTGTATCAATCTGGTTACCAAATAGTAGAAATGCAATATATGTCAGTAAAATATAGATTAAAAAAACAGCTTAACCTCCTAGAACTAATACATGTGGACAGAGTGATAAAATTAACAATGCAAAAAAAATGCAGAGAATCAGCAGCTGAGAGTCAATAAAAGGAATCAAAGAAATCAAAGGGTACTAGCTTACAGGCATACAGTGGATATTAAAACAGAACTCAATTCAGATTTTTACTATTAAACCAACATAAAATTTGCCCTTAATGTAAATTCTGTCTTCAAAGCAGCCCTATTAACCACACAATATTAACATTTTGATGATTTTATACTTTTCAAACAAGTTATTTCATCAAATCTAATGAAGCACTAAAATGAATGGCTTCAGAATTATGTTTACATTATCATCATAAGTACTGATATGCATTTCTGTTCATTATGTAAATATGTCTAGGACATAGGTATGTGTTATAAGGTTAGTGTATAATTGCTTGTTATATGCTGCCATCTAAGAAAACAGAAATAAATTATAAGTATTCTTTATTTTGAACCAATAACTTGTTTCACTGGATAATCTACAAAAGAATGACTGAACATTCAACAAATGCCATGTATTCATGAATGTACTATGAACATACAATTTATGGGAAATTTATCTGCATACATACTGCAATTTAAAAATGTTTTTTAAATTTTGGGAATTTCACATCAATGTGTTGGCTTGCTAACATCCTGAACTACAAAGTAACATGATACAGTTCTGTGTTTGTGACTCCCAGCATGGCAAATTCCTAATACCAGCTGGACCAAAAGAGGCAAACGTCAAGATAGTGATGCTTCTCCACAGGGATGGGGAGGAAAATCACAGGGTGAATCATCCCAACCCACTCTTGCAAATTTAGTAGCGAGCTACAGAGCAGAATTGGCAGAGAGGCCTGGGAATTGATCATCGGCTCATCTTCTAGGTAGAGGAACAGTGCATAATTAAGGATATATAACAATGGAAAAAATAAATAGAAAAGGAATGTAAAAAAAGTGATTTTTTTTTGTTGGAAATGTGCTCAAAGTTTAGCCAGTTTTATATAAAAAAATGTAAGTTTCACAACAATATGTTATTGTTTGCATTTGTTAGTGTGCATTTTAGAATATACATCAGCAAACATTTCAATTACAACACTGAGATAAAAATATATTTTTTGAAAATTTGTGGAAAACACTCTGTGGCTTCATACCTTTTTTTTGGTCAGCTTTGTAACATGCAAAACCTGATGTCTGTAAATTTGTTATTCAAACAGTAAATTGAAGAAAATACATGGACCTTTTGAATCTGCAAGGAAATTTAACCCTTAGCTATGAACACTGATGTTGTTTGCAAATAGCAAATGGCTGGCAATGGAGATGTTCCATGTGCATAGAGATTAAGCTACTATGCTCCATTATTCTTTGGCCAAAATACAGAAAAGAAACAAAGAAAAACACTGTAATCTCATTTGTCCTGTTAAAACCAGTTTTGTTTCTAAAGTAATCCTTAAAAATAATATGGAACATGTATTCTGTAATTTGCAATAAATTGAATACAAAAAAGGCTGAAAATTGATGAATTTCAACACAATTACTTTACCAGATTTCTATCAATTGCCAAGTTAAGTAAAAATGTATTGTGATGGAAAGTATAACCAAGCTTGAAAGGATGGGCAAAGCAGACTCTTTTAAGTAATCATTGATTTGTAGCTGAAATACTAGCATTGGATGGCCTAGTGCTGCAAAACATTAATGCACTCAATGGATACGGTTGCCATCGTTATTGAAACAGATAATCCAATTTTGAGTGTGTCATCTAGAAATTTCTAAAACATTGAGTGTTTTTTTTAAATAGAAGCCTGCTTCTCCATTTACTTCTGTGTCTTATGATTATGAAAATATTGGTTATTTAGGTTTCCAATTATTTTTCATCTGTACCAAATAATACATCAGAACTTCAGCTATGATTCCAATCCATGCCCCAGCTCTATCCTGCCTCAGTTTCAGAGACAGACCTAGACTTTCGGGAGCAGGGCGCTAGGGGGTGCAGGGTTAATACCCTGACGCAGAACAGTGATATTGGGCATTGGACCTCATTGCCATGGCATTGTGGCCTGCCGGTGGAGAGAGGAGATGAGTGCAGAAAAATCAGGCTGCTGCTAGCGACGCAGCAGCCCTCGGTTGTATCTGGGGGTCGAGAGACCTGGAATCCGCGATCGGGGGTCGTGTCTGGGGCCTGGGTCAGGAGTCCACAGTCGGTGCTCGGGGGGCCTGGAGCAGCGGCAATGGGGGAGGGGTTCAGGGGCATCAATCGGGTCCTTTAATATGGGGTCAGGAGGTACTCTCGGCTCCATATTTAGGTAAGTTACTTACCTTCTTGGTTGGCAGGTGCTCAGTAGGGCTGGTTTGCCTAAACGCAGCTTACAATGGCGTTGGAAGTGTCAGGGCAAACCATTGTTGGAGCAGGGACCTCAAGCAGGCATTAAGCCCCTTATTTGCATATGCAAAGGGCTTAACGCCTACTTCAGGCATGGGTAAAGGACGCTTCTTGTTTGTCCTTACTCAATACGCCAGTTCGTGCACTTCCGGCCGGAAGTGCGCGCGTGCTTCCTACCCGCTATTCTGGGGCCTTAGTAGGCTGTGCAGCGCCTAAAAAACGGGTGCTAAGTGGCCCAATTCCTAGACTTGTGTGTTGAGGACAGTGCTGGACTGGGAGATAAAAAATAACAAAAATTGAAAAACCAATACCGAAAATAAACATTCTAAATTCAATACAATCTAAAGAATACACATTTTGTACATAAATAATAAGAGGATTACTGAACTATAGGTTTGAAAGATCGTTATTGTGTACTGTTTTGGTGTTTAAGTTTGCTATCTGACAGAGAATGTCATCTTGTTGTCATTCTTACCTTCAGCAAGTATTTAGGAGACTGTATTTGAAAAGTAAATAGAATAAAAGATGATCAACAATATAACAAGAAATTTGATTTTTATTCAAGAAATAAAGCAACAGAAGATCAGCATTGTAAGTAAGATTAAATACAGAGGTAAATGCTGCAAAGGTGACTATTTTCACAATAACTACTTCGTGTTGCTTCAAACCCTCTCATTACTACTTGCACCTTGAGTTCTTAATTTCTCACAGCATGTTGTTTGACAGGCAGCATTTATAAATTGTATTGAAAAATAAGATGGTTGGAGTGAACTGCTGTATATAAAAACTATGTCCATATGAAAATTTGCATTAACAGACATAACATCAAAGCATTTTAATTCATCACATGACCAAATAAATATCGGGCTTTCTGATTAGAGCAGCAGCAAAGTTCATTATTTAGTCTCTCACATCATGGTGCAAATACAATCACCAAGGAGTTTTTTGGATCGTACTTATTTCTTTCTCACAGCTTGTACTCTTTCTCTTTCAGGGAACCCCAGAAATAATTCTGGATTGACACAGGACACCATGACTTTACCATGAGCTGCAATTTGTTTTTAAACATCAAGCCAAACAGCACTTGCTTGATAAAAAGGTTACAGCTATATGTTTGCGGTTGAAGTGTAGTAATATGCACACATTGGATTTGTGCTGGCTGTGTTCATTGATCGGCTTGACTTCAGTTGTTTGCAGAGAAGATACAGTAGCAAGAGGGATAGGTATAAATCCTAGTGACTCACACCATAGGATGTAAATGAAGAACACACAAACTAAGTGCTTTGATGTAAATTTAAATGTAAAATGCATGTGAAATGCAGTTTGATAGTATGCAATTAAATTAATCAAATCTAAACTTTCGAATTAGCGACTTAAAAGTAAATATTCTCATTACAGTTGCATCAGTGTTTACTGTCAGCGGTTAAAGTATATTGCATCTTAGTCACAGAATGTACTCTGGGTGGGGGACTTTTTTTTTTATTCGTTCACGGGATGTGGGCGTCGCTGGCAAGGCCGGCATTTATTGCCCATCCCTAATTGCCCTCGAGAAGGTGGTGGTGAGCCGCCTTCTTGAACCGCTGCAGTCCATGTGGTGACGGTTCTCCCACAGTGCTGTTAGGAAGGGAGTTCCAGGATTTTGACCCAGCGACAATGAAGGAACGGCGATATATTTCCAAGTCGGGATGGTGTGTGACTTGGAGGGGAACGTGCAGGTGGTGTTGTTCCCATGCGCCTGCTGCCCTTGTCCTTCTAGGTGGTCGAGGTCGCGGGTTTGGGAGGTGCTGTCGAAGAAGCCTTGGCGAGTTGCTGCAGTGCATCCTGTGGATGGTGCACACTGCAGCCACAGTGCGCCGGTGGTGAAGGGAGTGAATGTTTAGGGTGGTGGATGGGGTGCCAATCAAGCGGGCTGCTTTATCTTGGATGGTGTCGAGCTTCTTGAGTGTTGTTGGAGCTGCACTCATCCAGGCAAGTGGAGAGTATTCCATCACACTCCTGACTTGTGCCTTGTACCAAGTGTGGCTCGGTAGCATCACTGCTGACCGAGCTGGCCGAGTCCTGAAGGACATAGCTGCCAGACAGGGCCTGCGGCAGTTGGTGAGCGAACCAACACGAGGGAAAAACCTACTTCAACTTGTCCTTACCAATCTACCTGTTGCAGATGCATCTGTCCATGACAGTATTGGTAGGAGTGACCACTGCACAGTCCTTGTGGAGACAAAGTCTCGTCTTCACACTGTGGACACAATCCAACGTGTTGTGTGGCACTACCACCCAGTTAAATGGGATAGATTCAGAACAGATCTAGCAGCTCAAAACTGGGCATCCATGAGGCACTGTGGGTCATCATCAGCAGCAGAATTGTATTCCAGGACAATCTGTAACCTCGTGGCCCGGCATATTCCTCACTCTATCATTACCAACAAGCCAAGGGATCAACTCTGGTTCAATGAGGAGTGTACAAGAGCATGCCAGGAGCAGCACCAGGCGTACCTAAAAATGAGGTGCCAACCTGGTGAAGCTACAACACTGGACTACATGCATGCTAAACAGCAGAAGCAACATGCTATAGACAGAGCTAAGCGATTCCACAACCAACGGATCAGATCAAAGCTCTGCCGTCCTGCCACATCCCGTCGTGAATGGTGGTGGACAATTAAACAACTAACGGGAGGAGGAGGCTCCATGAACAATCCCATCCTCAATGATGGCAGAGTCCAGCACGTGAGTGCAAAAGACAAGGCTGAAGCGTTTCCACCATCTTCAGCCAGAAGTGCCAAGTGGATGATTCATCTCGGCCTCCGCCCGATATACCTACCATCACAGAAGCCAGTCTTCAGCCAATTCGATTCACTCCATGTGATATCAAGAAATGGCTGATTGCAATGGATACAGCAAAGGCTATGGGCCCCGACAACATCCCGGCTGTAGTACTGAAGCCTAGTGCTCCAGAACTAGCCGCGTCTCTAGCCAAGCTGTTCCAGTACAGCTGTAACACTGGCATCTACCCAACAATGTGGAAAATTGCCCAGGTATGTCCTGTCCACAAAAAGCAGGACAAATCCAATCCAACCAATTACCGCCCCATCAGTCTACTCTCAATCATCAGAAAAGTGATGGAATGTGTCGTCGACAGTGCTTTCAAGCAACACTTACTCACCAATAACCTGCTCACCGATGCTCAGTTTGGGTTCCGCCAGGACCACTCGGCTACAGACCTCATTACAGCCTTGGTCCAAACATGGAGAAAAGAGTTGACTTTCAGAGGTGAGGTGCGAGTGACTGCCCTTAACATCAAGGCAGCATTTGACCGAGTGTGGCACCAAGGAGCCCTAGTAAAATTGAAGTCAATGGGAATTAGGGGGAAAACTCTCCAGTGGTTGGAGTCATACCTAGCACAAAGGAAGATGGTAGTGGTTGTTGGAGGCCATCATCTCAGTCCTAAGACATTGCTGCAGGAGTTCCTCAGGGCAGTGTCCTAGGCCCAACAATCTTCAGCTGCTTCATCAATAACCTTCCCTCTATCATAAGGTCAGAAATGGGGATGTTCGCTGATGATTGCATAGTGTTCAGTTCCATTTGCAACCCCTCAGATAATGAAGCAGTCCGTGCCCGCATGCAGCAAGACCTGGACAACATCCAGGCTTGGGCTGATAAGTGGCAAGTAACATTCGTGCCAGACAAGTGCCAGGCAATGACTATCTCCAACAAGAGAGAGTCTAACCACCTCCCACTGACATTCAACGGAATTACCATCGCCGAATCCCCCACCATCAACATCCTGGGTGTCACCATCGACCAGAAACTTAACTGGACCAACCACATAAAAACTGTGGCTACAAGAGCAGGTCAGAGGCTGGGTATGCTGCGGTGAGTGACTCACCTCCTGACTCCCCAAAGCCTTTCCACTATCTACAAGGCACAAGTCAGGAGTGTGATGGAATACTCTCCACTTGCCTGGATGAGTGCAGCTCCAACAGCACTCAAGCAGCTCAACACCATCCAGGACAAAGCAGCCCGCTTGATTGGCACCCCATCCACCACCCTAACCATTCATTCCCTTCACCACCAGTGCACTGTGGTTGCAGTGTGTACCATCCATAGGATGCATTGCAGCAACTTGCCAAGGCTTCTTCCACCTAGAAGGACAAGGGCAGCAGGCACATGGGAGCAACACCACCTGCACGTTCCCCTCCAAGTCACACGCCATCCCGACTTGGAAATATATTGCCGTACCTTTATTGTCGCTGGGTCAAAATCCTGGAACTCCTTACCTAACAGCACTGTGGAAGAACCTTCACCACACGGACTGCAGCGGTTCAAGAAGGCGGCTCACCACCACCTTCTCGAGGGCAATTAGGGATAGCAATAAGTGCTGGCCTTGCCAGTGACACCCACATCCCATGAACGAATAAAAAAAAGTACTGAACTGAACAGGCTGTAAAAGAATATTATCAATGTCTCTATTAATAAACTCTATTCTCCCAAAACTGTTTATATAAATGCAAATTTGTTCATTTGGTCTTGTGAAGAACTGAAAATACACCTTTTAAGTTGATGAAACCGAAAACACAATTTGTACTAACCTAATAAAATTGGAAAAGGGTCTAAGGAGTATTATCAAAATGGGTTTATTAAAAATGAAGAAATAAATTGTAGCTTTACGTCTATCTCATGATACTAATTAGAAGGAATTCCCGACTTGAAAGAGCCAGTTATAAAACATACTAACCTTGTTACGGCCTGCATTAAGCTGCGGAGGTAATGACCTCGATGCTGCATTTACTCTTGCTCTTGACTGTGCTAAGTTACCTGGAAAGAGAGAAAGCAAAGTAATTTTATGTAAGGGATGTTAAAGAAGAGATATTAAATAAGCATGTGTGATACACTCACATGTCAAAGTTTTAGTATGTCTAGCACAAGATGTCCAAATGTTTTCTCTGGCCACATCTTCAGAGGCTAAACTGTGATTAATAGCAGTGAAAGGAGCCTTTGAAGCAGGATTGGTGACATCAAAGTCTTAATCCATGGGTGGCAGGATTTTTTTAATGAGTGGGAAGCATTTTAACACATTTCAACAGATTTACAGCATGAATAAACAATAGGTCACTGCAGATATTCCACACACCTTTTAGCAAAAACTAAGGCTGAGATATAATTCTCAATTTAAATATACACAGTGTATTAGCAGCACGCATAAATAAAAAAAAACTTTTGTGATTCAAACAACGGGTGGCAACAACATTTCAAAATGACATACTTCAGTATGCTTTTGAAAAATAACAAAGTAAACAATGTTTCCACAACACTTGCTACCATACATTGCCAAAGCAATGCTACAACACACAGCAAAGCCATTTCAGCTGTGGCTCAGGTAGTTATTTTATTTGCACTTTATTTAATTAAAGTAAGTAGAGTTTTAAACTAAGCACTAAAATCTTAAATGGTGCCCACTCCTTTTCTCCTTTGTGATGGTTTTCTACATTAAAAGCACTATATGGTTGCAAGTTATTGTAAGCATCACCCCTCCAAAAAAAAATGGTGTGCTGAATGTTGTAGGGCATTTGTTCCTTCCTTTTCCAAAATTGTACCAAACCTGTTAAAAACTAAATATAGCACTAAATCTATTGACAGCCAAATACCTCGCTTAACCCGATAATAACCAAATACCAATTCCATACTTAAGAATATAAACGTGGGGACCTGGGTCCCATGTTCGCTTTACTCAAACTAGTTTCCTTAACCTGATGATACATTCAATTGTAAACAATTTTACAACACCAAGTTATAGTCCAGCAATTTTATTTTAAATTCACAAGCTTTCGGAGGCTTCCTCCTTCGTCAGGTGAACGATGTGAAAATGAAATCCTCGAAATGAAATCGCATTCCTATGCCATACATTCAATGCCATAGGTTCCCCAAACATCAAGGTTTTTATACCTTTGAGTACAGCCAACAGAGTGAGATCTGCACTTCACTCACTGGCTGCACTCCTGTATTATGAATCAGGATATCGATAGAAGTTAAGACTTGCTTCTGCATACATTTCTAACAAATATTTGCAGCCAGAGTCAATCTGAATCTATTTACCTTGTGCAGCCTGGAACTGCTTCAGATGACTTTCTGTACTGATGAGGTTTTAGAGAATTAATTATAACTTGTTATGCTGTACAAATTTTCATGGAAATAGCTTGGAGAATCAGGTCATAGAACTGATATGTATAAACTGCAGCAATTAAAAAGTACAAAATTGCATTCAAAATTTTTATTTCAGCACTTGGATATGTTAAAACAAATTGTTTCAGTACCAGTCTTATATCAAAGTCTGGATGGCTTTATCATGACTTTATCACTATCATTGCACGACGGGAAGAGTAGAAACAGACTATGTTTTATTTATATATTCCATTTTAATATATTTTTGCTCCAAACAAATCAAATTGTTACTTTTTTTTCCAATTTTAAGTTTTTTATTTTTTCTACATTTAGCATTTTCTGACCAAAGAGCAAGCTGGTCTCTGTTAACACAGTAGATGAGTATTGTATATCACTGAAATAACACTCACTGGGTATAATTTTATGTAATGATTAGCATATCTCCCATGGCATTGCTCATGGTAAACTAGGTGATACACTGTTTTAGAACTATAGGGGTGTTATCAACAAATTGTGGCAGGGTAAGTGTGACACTTACAGCTAGTGTATACTATAAGCAAAACTTTTAATATATAATTATATATTTATGAAATGTATAAATTAATAGTTCAATATATTTGGTCTACTGATGCTTGGCAACTAAGGTATCTGTAAAATAATTTGCCATAACTTCAAACTATTAAATAAATGTACATCCAGTTTATAAATCATTTTGATGTACAAAAGTCTGCTATTCTCCTTATTATTCATAATAATTATGTTTATAATATAATTAAACAAACCTGAATTACTGAACTAAGGCAGTGTGCTCTATAGATGTACTACAACTGCTGAAGGACCCCTGCTGGTTGTGCTGTTGAATTACATACTGATGAGTTCCAGTAACCCTTTGTTCTCCAGCTGTCATCATTGCATTATCTAAATAATGTTGCAACCAGTACAAAATATCTATTTTCTAATATTTCAAAGTATTAGTTTCCTTGTCCAGTAGTTGAATTAGTAACAAAAACTGAATAGACAAATAATCAAGTAGTGTTTTTTTATTCGTTCATGGGATGTGGGCGTCGCTGGCAAGGCCAGCATTTATTGCCCATCCCAAATTGCCCTTGAGAAGGTGGTGGTGAGCCGCCTTCTTGAACTGCTGCAGTCCATGTGGTGAAGGTTCTCCCACAATGCTGTTAGGTAGGGAGCCCAGGTTTTTGACCCAGCAACAATGAAGGAACGGCGATATATTTCCAAGTCGGGATGGGGTGTGACTTGGAGGGGAACGTGCAGGTGGTGTTGTTCCCATGTGCCTGCTGCCCTTGTCCTTCTAGGTGGTAGAGGTCGCGGGTTTGGGAGATGCTGTCGAAGAAGCCTTGGCGAGTTGCTGCAGTGCATCCTGTGGATGGTACACACTGCAGCCTCAGTGCGCCGGTGAAGGGAGTGAATGTTTAGGGGGTGGATGTGGTGCCAATCAAGCGGGCTGCTTTGTCCTGGATGGTGTTGAGCTGCTTGAGTGTTTTTGGAGCTTCACTCATCCAGGCAAGTGGAGAGTATTCCATCACACTCCTGACTTGTGCCTTGTAGATAGTGGAAGGGCTTTGGGAGTCAGGAGGTGAGTCACTCGCCGCACAATACCCAGCCTCTGACCTGCTCTTGTAGCCACAGTATTTATATGGCTGGTCCAGTTAAGTTTCTGGTCAATGGTGACCCCCAGGATGTTGATGGTGGGGGATTCGGTGATGGTAATGCCATTGAATGTCAAGGGGAGGTGGTTAGACTCTCTCTCGTTGGAGATGGTCATTGCCTGGCGCGAATGTTACTTGCCACTTATCAGCCCAAGCCTGGATGTTGTCCAGATCTTGCTGCATGCGGGCACGGACTGCTTCATTATTTGAGGGGTTGCAAATGGAACTGAACACTATGCAATCATCAGCAAACATCCCCATTCCTGACCTTATGATGGAGGGAAGGAAGGTCATTGATGAAGCAGCTGAAGATGGTTGGGCCAAGGATACTGCCCTGAGGAACTCCTGCAGCAATGTCCTGGGGCTGAGATGATTGGCCTCCAACAACCACTACCATCTTCTTTTGTGCTAGGTATGACTCCAGCCACTGGAGAGTTTTCCCCTGATTCCCATTGACTTCAATTTTACTGGAGCTCCTTGGTGCCACACTCAGTCAAATGCTGCCTTGATGTCAAGGGCAGTCACTCTCACCTCACCTCTGGAATTCAGCTCTTTTGTCCATCTTTGGACCAAGGCTGTAATGAGGTCTGGAGCCGAGTGGTCCTGGCGGAACCCAAACTGAGCATCGGTGAGCAGGTTATTGGTGAGTAAGTGCCGCTTGAAAGCACTGTCGACGACACCTTCCATCACTTTTCTGATGATTGAGAGTAGACTGATGAGGCAGTAATTGGTTGGATTGGATTTGTCCTGCTTCTTGTGGACAGGACATACCTGGGCAATTTTCCACATTGTTGGGTAGATGCCAGTGTTGTAGCTGTACTGGAACAGTTTGGCTAGAGGCGTGGCTAGTTCTGGAGCACAAGTCTTCAGCACTACAGCCGGGATGTTGTCGGGGCCCATAGTCTTTGCTGTATCCAGTGCACTCAGCCGTTTCTTGATATCACTTGGAGTGAATCGAACTGGCTGATGACTGGCTTCTGTGATGGTGGGGATATCGGGAGGAGGCCAAGATGGATCATCCACTCGGCACTTCTGGCTGAAGACGGTTGCAAACGCTTCAGCCTTGTCTTTTGCTCTCACGTGCTGGACTCCGCCATCATTGAGGATGGGGATGTTTACAGAGCCTCCTCCTCCCATTAGTTGTTTAATTGTCCACCACAATAAACAGTACAATACAGTAGAAGATTGCATGTTCAGTACAAGGTACATTTTTCTATATCAACAAAAAACAATTGAAACAATATGGTAGATATTACTGCCAAAGTGTTATTAGTATAGGGCAATAAAAAGTTATTTCAGTTAAAGTGCAGTTCCTGCTTGACTCAAATGATATTTACAGACTGATTTCATCCACGCATAAACAGCTTAATGCCTCAGTTAAAATAGCAGTGAGGAAAATTTGATATGTTAAGCATTCATAACATTTCCAACAGTAATTCCTACCATAATTGGGGGGGGGGTGTCAAAGACAGAATTTATTTGGTTAGAATTAAGGAACAATAGAGGAGCTATTACGCTACTGGGTGTATACTATTGGCCACCAAATAGTGGGAAGGAGGTAGGGGAGAACATTTGTAAGCAAATTACAGAAAGATTCAAGAACTATAGAGTCATGATGATGGAGGACTTCAATTATCCCAATATAGACTGAGACAGTAAGTGTCAAGGGCAAAGAGGGGGAGGAATTCCTGAAATGTGTTCAAAAGAACTTTCTGGAACAGTGTGTTTCTAGCCCAACCAGGAAGGAAATAGTGTTGGATCCAGTTCTGGGGAATGAATTGGGGCAAGTGGAGCGTGTTTCAGTGGGGGAGCATTTGGGGAACCATGATCATAATATCATTAGGTTTAGAATAGTTATGGAAAAGGACAAGGAACAATCAAATGTGAAAATGCTGAAATAGAGGAGGGCAAATTTCAGTGAGTTAAAAAGGGATCTTGCCCAGGTGGATTGAAATCAAAAATTAGTAGGCAAAAGAGTAATTGAACAATTGGAGGCCTTCAAGGAGGAATTGCTTCGGGTACAGAGTAGACACATTCCCAAGAAGGGGAAAGGAAGGACATCCATAGCTAGAGCTCCCGGGATAACGAAAGGTACAGAGATTAAAATTAAACTGAAAAAGGAGGCTTACGATGAATGTAAAGTTCATAATACAGTAGAGAACCAGGCTGAATGCAGAAAGTACAGAGGAGATCTAAAAAAGGGAATAGGAGAAGCAGAGAGTATAAGAATAGATTAGCAGCTAACATAAAAGGGAACCCAAAAGCCTTTTATAAACATATAAATAGTAAAAGGATAGTCAAAAGAAGCGTGGGACTGATTAGGGACAAAAAAAGAGATCTTGTGGAGGCAGAGGGCATGGCTGAGGTACTAAATTAATACTTACCATCCATCTTCACTAAAGAAGAGGATGCTGCCATTGTAGCAGTAAAGGAGGAGGTAGTAGCGATATCAGATAGGATAAAAATAGATAGAGGAGGTACTTAAAACATTGGCAGTACTCAAAGTAGAAACATCACCCGGTCCAGATGGGATGCATCCTAGGTTACTGAGGGAAGTAAGGGTGGAAATTGCGGAGGCTCTGGCCACAATCTTCCAATCCTCCTCAGATATGGGGAAGGTGCCAGAGGACTGGAGGATTGCAAATGTTATACACCTGTTCAAAAAAGGAGAGAGGGATAAACCAGGCTATCACAGGCCAGTCAGCCTAACATTGGTGATGGCGAAACTTTTAGAGACAAAATAAATTGGCACTTGGAAAAGTATGGGCAAATAAATGAAAGTCAGCACGGATTTGTTAAAGGAAATTCGTGTTTGACTAACTTGATTGAGTTCTTTGATGAAGTAATGGAGAGGGTTGATGAGGATGGTGCGGTTGATGTGTATATGGACTTTCAAAAGGCATTTGATAAAGTACCACATAATAGACTTGTTAGCAAAATTAAAGCCCATGGGATTAAAGGGACACAGGCAGCATGGATAAAGAGACTGGTGGTGAACTGTTGTTTTTCAGACTGAAGGGAAGTATACAATGGTGTTCCCCAGGGGTCAGTATTAGGACCACTGCTCTCTTTGATATATATTAATGACCTGGACTTGGGTATAGAGGGTACAATTTCAAAGTTTGCAGATGACATGAAACTCGGAAATGTAGCAACCAATGTGGAGGATAGTAACAGACTTCAGGAGGACACAGACAGACTGGTGAAATGGGCAGACATATAGCAGATGAAATTTAACACAGAGATGTGTATAGTGATGCATTTTGGTAGGAAGAATGAGGAAAGGCAATATAAACTAAATGGTATAATTTTAAAGGGGGTGCAGGAACAGAAAATCCTGGGGATGCACATACACAAATCTTTGAAGGTGGCAGGACAAGTTGCGAAGGATGTTAAAAAAAACATAAGGGATCCTGGGCTTTATTTATAATGGGGAATAAGGAAATGGCAGAGAAATTCAACAAATACTTTGTGTCTATCTTCATGGAAAAAGACACAAAAAACCTCCCAGAAATACTAGAGAACCAAGGGTCTGGGGATAATGAGGAACTAAAAGAAATTAGTATTTGTAAAAAAATAGTACTAGAGATATTAATGGCACTGAAAGTCAATAAATCCCAAGGACCTGATTATCTGCATCCCAGGGTTTTGAAAGAGGTGGCTATAGAAATAATGGATGCATTGGTTGTCAACTTCCAAAATTCTATAGATTCTGGAACGATTCCTGCAGATTGGAGGGTAGCAAATGTAACTCCACTATTTGAGAAAGGAGGGAGAGAGAAAACAGGGAACTACAGACCTGTTAACCTGACATCAGTAGTAGGGAAAATGCTAGAATCAATTATAAAGGATGTGATAACAGGACACTTAGAAAATAATAATAGGATTTGGCAGAGTCAACATGGATTTATGAAAGGGAAATCATGTTTGACAAACCTATTGGAGTTCTTTGAGGATGTAACTAGTAGAATAGATAAGGGGGAACCAGTGGATGTGGTGTATTTGGATTTTCAGAAAGCTTTTGATAAGGTCCCACACAGGAACTTGGTGAACAAAGTTAGAGCACATGGAATTGGGGGTAATATACCGGCATGGATTGAGAACTGGTTAACAGACAGAAAACAGGGAGTAGGAATAAACGGGTCTTTTTCAGGTTGGCAGACTGTGACTAGTGGGCTACCGCAGGGATCGGTGCTTGAGCCCCAGTTATTCACAATCTATATCAGCGATTTGGATTTGGGGACCAAATGTAATATTTCCAAGTTTGCTGATGACACAAAACTAGGTGGGAATGTGAGTTGTGAGGAGGATGCAAAGAACCTTCAAGGGGATATAGACATGCTACGTGAGTGGGCAAGAACATGGCAGATGGAATATAATGTGGAAAAATGTGAAGTTATCCACTTTGGTAGGAAAAACAGAAATGCAGAGTATTTTTTAAATGGTGAGAGATTGGGAAATGTTGATGTTCAGAGGGACCTGGGTGTCCTTGTACATGAGTCACTGAAAGCTAACATGCAGATGCAGCAAGCAATTAGGAAGGCAAATGGTATGTTAGCCTTTATTACAAGAGGATTTGAGTACAGGAGTAAAGATGTCTTACTGCAATTATATACGGCCTTAGTGAAACCCCACCTGGAGTATTGTGAACAATTTCGGTCTCCTTACCTAAGAAAGGATATATTTGCCATTGAGAGAGTGCAACAAAGGTTCATCAGACTGATACCTGGGATGGCAGGATTGTCGTATGAGGAGAGATTGAGTAGACTAGACCTGTGTTCTCTAGAGTTTAGAAGAATGAGAGGTGATCTCATTGAAACATACAAAATTCTTACAGGGCATGACGGTAGATGCAAGGAGGATGTTTCCCCCTGGCTGGGGGATCTAGAACCAAAGGTCACAGTCTCAGAATAAAGAGTAAGCTATTTAGGACTGAGATGAGGAGAAATTTCTTCACTCAGAGGGTGGTGAATCTTTGGAATTCTCTACCTCAGAGGGCTGTGGAGGCTCAGTCTTTGAGTATGTTCAAAACAGAGATCAATAGATTTCTAGATATTAACGGCATCAAAGGATATGGGGTGGTGCAGGAAAATGGCGTTGAGGTAGAAGATCAGCCATGATCGTTGAATGGTGGAGCGGTCTCGAGGGGCTGGATGGCCTACTCCTGTTCCTATTTCTAATGTTCTTATTAATAGAGGCAAAGAGTAGAAAAGCAAGGAAGTTATGCTAAACCTTTATAAAGCCCTGGTTAGGCCTCAGCTGGAGTAATGTGTTCAATTCTGGGCACCACTCTTTAGGAAGGATGTCAAGGCCTTAGAGGGGTGCAGAAGAGATTTACTAGAATGGTGCCAGGGATGAGGGACTTCATTTATGTGGAGAGACTGGAGAAACTGGGGTTGTTCTCCTTCAAACAGAGAAGGTCAAGGGGAGATTTGATAAAGGTGTTCAAAATCATGAATGGTTTTGACAGAGTAAATAAGGAGAAACTTTTTCTCGTGGCAGCAGGGATGGAAACCAGAGGACACAGATTCAAGGTGATCGGCAAAAGAGGAAACATTTTTTTAACACAGTGAATTGTAATGATCTGGAATGCACTGCCTAAAAGGATGGTGGAAGCAGATTCAATGGTAACTTTCAAAAGTGAATTGGATAAATATTTGAAGAGAAAATATTTACAGGGCTATGGGGAAAGAGCTGGGGAATGGGACTAATTGGATAGTTCTTTCAAAGAGCTGGCACAGGCACGATGAGCCGAATGGCCTCCTCCTATGTTGTACCTACTATGATGCTATGAATAATTTTAACTGGTTAAGCAAAACTTCAACAGCAAGTCTCAAGGCACCCTAAACTACAATTTTCTAAGCTGTTTTACCTAAATTAAAACTCAAATTATATATTTTTTTAATTCTTTAGGTTTCTTGATATAGCACTGAGATCTTTACTTTTGTAAGTTATTTTTTTCTTTGCACTGTGTAAGGTGAAAGTGAGTTTGCATATGCTGAAAGTTATAATGGCATGTCAACATAGGAACATAGGAACAGGAGTAGGCCATTCAGCCCCTCGTGCCTGCTCCGCCATTTGATAAGATCATGGCTGATCTGTGATCTAGCTCCATATAGCTGCCTTTGGCCCATATCCTTTAATACCTTTGGTTGCCAAAAAGCTATCTATCTCACATTTAAATTTAGCAATTGAGCTAGTATCAATTGCCGTTTGCGGAAGAGTTCCAAACTTCTACCACCCTTTGTGTGTAGAAATGTTTTCTAATCTCGCTCCTGAAAGGTCTGGCTCTAATTTTTAGACTGTGCCCCCTACTTCTAGAATCCCCAACCAGCGGAAATAGTTTCTCTCCATCCACCCTATCCGTTTCCCTTAATATCTTATAAACTTCGATCAGATCACCCATTAACCTTCTAAACTCTAGAGAATACAACCCCAATTTGTGTAATCTCTCCTCGTAACTTAACCCTTGAAGTCCGGGTATCATTCTAGTAAACCTACGCTGCACTCCCTCCAAGGCCAATATGTCCTTCCGAAGGTGCGGTGCCCAGAACTGCTCACAGTACTCCAGATGTGGTCTAACCAGGGTTTTGTATAGCTGCAGCATAACTTCTGCCCCCTTGTATTCTAGTCCTCTAGATATAAAGGCCAGCATTCTATTTGCCTTCTTGATTATTTTCTGCACCTGTTCATGACACTTCAACGATCTATGTACCTGAACCCCTAAGTCCGTTTGGACATCCACAGTTTTTAACTTTTTACCATTTAGAAAGTACCCTGTTCTTTCCTTTTTTGATCCAAAGTGGCTGACCTCACATTTGTCTACATTGAATTCCATTTGCCACAATTTTGCCTGTTCACCTAATCTATCAATATCCCTTTGTAATTTTATGTTTTCATTTACACTGCTTACAATGCCACCAATCTTTGTGTCATCGGCAAACTTGGATATGAGACTTTCTATGCCTTCATCTAAGTTGTTAATAAATATTGTGAATAATTGAGGCGCCAAGACAGATCCCTGCGGGACTCCACTAGTCACATCCTGCCAATGTGAATACTTACCCATTATCCCGACTCTCTGTCGCCTTTCGCTCAGCCAATTTCCTAACCAAGTCCATACTTTTCCCTCGATTCAATGGGCTTCTAACTTAGCAAACAGTCTCTTATGTGGGATGTTATCAAATTCCTTCTGGAAGTCCATATAAGTAACATCCATTGACATTCCCCTGTCCACTACTTTAGTCACCTCTTCAAAAAATTCAATCAGGTTTGTCAGGCACGACCTACCTTTCACAAATCCATGCTGGCTCTCTCTGATTAACTGAAAATTCTCGAGGTGTTCAGTTCACCCTATCCTTAATTATAGACTCCAGCAATTTCCCCACAACAGATGTCAGGCTAACTGGTGTATTATTCCCCGGTTTCCCTCTCTCTCCTTTCTTAAAAAGCGGAGTGACATGTGCAATTTTCCAATCTAGAGGGACAGTTCCTGAATCTAGAGAACTTTGAAAGATTACAGTTAGTGCATCTGCAATGTGCTCACCTACTTCCTTTGAAACCCTGGGATGGATACCATCTGGTCCTGGGGATTTGTCACTCTTTAGTGCTATTATTTTCTTCATTATTGTTGCTTTACTTATGTTAATATTATCGAGTCCCTGTCCCCGATTCAATATTAGTTTTCTTGGGATTTCCGGCATGCTATCCTCTTTTTCTACTGTAAATACTGACGCAAAGTAATTGTTCAACATGTCCGCAATTTCCCCATTGTCAATGACAATATCCCCACTTTCAGTTTTTAAGGGGCCAACACTGCTCCTGACCACCCTCTTTTTCCTGATATAACTATAAAAGTTCTTTGTATTGGTTTTGATAACCCTTGCAAGTTTCTTTTCATACTCTCTTTTGTAGCTCTTATGATCTGTTTTGTGGCCCTTTGTTGATCTTTGTATCTTTCCCATTCGCCACGATCTGTGCTATTTATTGCCTTTTTGTATGCCCTTTCCTTATGTCTTATACTGTCCCTTACCTCTTTAGTTGTCCATGGCTTTTTTTTTTGGCAAGTAGAGTTCTTGCCCCTCAGGGGTATAAACCAGTTCTGTATCTCGTTAAATGTTTATTTAAACATTTCCCACTGATCATCAGTCGTTTTACCCATTAACAGATTTGCCCAGTTTACTGTGGACAGTCTCTGTCTCATCCCATTGAAGTCGGCCTTACCCAAGTCTAGAATCTTAGCAGCTGACTCACTTTTTTCCCTTTCAAACACTACATTGAACTCGATCATGTTATGATCGCTATTGGATAGATCTTCACGCACAATTAAGCTGTTAAGTAAATCTAGTATGGCTTGCCCCCTTGTGCCTCTAGGACATACTGCTGTAGAAAACTATCCCGGACACACTCAAGAAATTCACTACCTTTCTGACAGTTGCTAGTCTGTTTTCCCCAATCTATGTGAAGGTTAAAGTCCCCCATTAAGACCACTATGCCTTTCTTACACGCTTGTCTAATCTCTGCATTTATACAATCTAGCACTTCAGAGCTGCTACCAGGGGTCCTATATACAACTCCCACTATAGTCTTAGATCCTTTCCTATTTCTCAATTCAACCCATAAGGTCTCTGTTGGCTGCTTACCTTTTGTTATATCCTCCTTTATCATTGAATCGATTTAATCTCTAATCACTAAGGCTGCTACTCCTCCCCCTCTTCCATTTTCCCTATCTCTCCTGTAGACCTTATAATCCGGTATATTTAGTTCCCAATCCTGACCATCCTGCAGCCATGTTTCAGTAATAGCTATCATGTCATACCCTCCAATTTGAATTTGAACCTGTAGTTCATTTAATTTATTCCTTATACTCCGTGCATTTGTATATAGAACTTTTAGTTGGGCCACACACCCTAGTCTGACCTTCAGCTTTGATGCTGGGATAATCGCCTTACGCCTTCTAGTTTTCACTTTATCTGTAGTGTCTAAAGTACATTTTCTTTCCGCTGCTTTACGCTTTTCCCTTTCACTTGTTCTTGAACAACTGTTTGTACTATTTGTATTGTAAATTTCCCCTGGGTCTTCCCCTCTCTTGCTGCTCTCAACTTTACTCCCTTCTGACTCCCCGCTAAGGTTCCCATCCCCCTGCCACTCTAGTTTAAAACCTTCCCCAACAGCACTAGCAAACACCCCCGCCAGGACATTGGTCCAGGTCCTGCTTGGGTGTAACCCGTCTCGCTTGTACAGTAGCTCTGCTTAAATGTTTAAAAACAACCTGGCTTGGGCAGAAAAATATTTGAATGGTAATATTATAATAATATTTAAAATTGTCTTCATAAACTTTTTCTCCCCTCTGTATTGTGGAGCACTCTGGAACTTAATTAACTAAACAGTTAAATTTCACTTTTACATACCGCAACATATACATGGAGGAAGTCAGTCTGTCAATGGCATTTCAGTCACGCAGGGTCTGACTTTAACTGAAATACACTTTTTATTACCCTATACTAATCAGTTTTATCATACAAGTTTCTGCTTAGAATGAATGAACCTCTGTTCATTGTTGAAACTGGATTTATTATTTAACTTCTGCAGTTGTTAACACCATTGTAACATATGACCAATAATGTCAAATCCAAAAGTACAAATTTAAGTACTTTCTTAGAATTAATAAATGTAACTTTAATCTTTCTATTCTTTGCAGACCCTCTATGTAGCTCCAAGACTAAGCTCCGATGTCCGCACTGGCCCTGGCTACTCGTCGACCTTAGTTCTGACTCCTGATTAGTTTCCAAACTCTACTCATACCCCAGACTTCACAAACTCCATGAACAACTAGACTTTGATTCCTATGCAGATCCTGGAACACTCTACAACCCCGATTGATTATAACTCCTATTTGGCTGAAGCATTTCCGGATGAACTCTGTTCCTAGAAATCTTACCATTGCTGTTCAACGTTATAGATTCTGGCCTTTGTTGAATGTTTTAACCTTATTCCATTTTGTCTCCACTGCACATTTCAGACTTGTCATCTGTCTCTCTACCATCCTCTTCCTTGCTCAATCCGTGCTCTTCATTTTCTTCCCATCAACACCAAATTTTCATATTCTCCAATACTGCTTCCATCTTCCCCAACTCCCTGGCCCTGTTTTCCATTACTCCCCTACTGAACTCCTTTCCCTCCACTGTCTTGGATGCTCATTGCTGCTGCACAGACTGATTCCTTCTCTCTGACTCAAACCACTATGACCCTGCCCCAGGATTTACACCACCGACTTATTTTTCTTTTCCAGCAGCTCCATCCCAACTCGCTTCTCCACAAGCGGCTCCACTTCCCCCTTACTGACTAACTGCTACCTTCTTTACCCCCCTTCCCCCACACCACCCAAGGCTCCTCTTGTCCTTATTGTCCTATGCCATCCTCTCCTTCTACATTGACCGACAAAATGTTCACTCTCTCACAAACAAATCCTCCTTTTATCCACAATCTCATCTTGAGCTTAACTGAAACCCGCCTTACAGATGGCGACTCCCTCCTCTTCACCATCACCATCCATTCTGGCTTCATGTTTCACCATGGTCCCTGTCCTGCACGTTGCAGTGGCAATGTAGCACTCATCCCCACATCCCACCTTGGTCTCTTCTCTACTCCTCTGGCTCTTTCTCCACATTCAAATATCTCAACTTCCTCCATCCCTCCTTACCACCACCGCAGAAGCCTTATTCGTTGAATTCTCCTCTCTCTTGTCTGGCCACAATCTCTGCACTCTTCAAGCTCGGAGATTTCAACCTCCACTGGAACTCACCTACCTGTCTCCCGCCCAATACCACCCCCCCCCCCACCCTTCACAGCTGATTTCCTGGCCCTCCTGGTTTTCCTCAACATCACCATCACATTAACTACCCACCTTACCTTGCCATCACACAAGGCCTCGTGGCCTCTGAGATCTCTATGGCCAACATGGCTCTCAGATAATTTCCTCTTTTTCCTACATAATGCCTTGACTAAACAAGAACCTCCATCATTACCTCCGCACCTCTCACACCCACCTCCCCAACTCTGATCCTCTGCTTAATATGACAGACGTATTTGTTGATCTCAACAACTGTCTAACCTTTTCTTTCAATGTCTTTGTTCCCACAATCAGCAACTATTTCTTCAAGGGAGAATGTCACCGTGTGTGCAGCTAAACCGCTCTTCCACGTTTCACATCATAGGGGTGCCTAGCAGGAAGAACCCAGCCATGAGGATGATGATCCAGGCACTCCCAATGGGGAATTAACTGCTGGAACCACAGACGTAATTGCTGCCACTTCCTCACCAACTACACTGTGGTCAGTGACTCACCTCCTGACTCCCCAAAGCCTTTCCACTATTTACAAGGCACAAGTCAGGAGTGTGATGGAATACTCTCCACTTGCCTGGGTGAGTCCAGCTCCAACAACACTCAAGAAGCTTGACACCATCCACGACAAAGCAGCCCGCTTGATTGGCACCCCATCCACCACCCTAAACATTCACTCCCTCCACCACTGGCACACCATGGCTGCAGTGTGTACCATCTACAAGATGCACTGCAGCAACTCAGCAAGGCATCTTCGACAGCATCTCCCAAACCCGCGACTCTACCACCTAGAAGGACAAGGGCAGCAGGCGCATGGGAATACCACCATCTGCACGTTCCCCTCCAAGTCACACACCATCCTGACTTGGAAATATATTGTAAACAATTTTACAACACCATGTTATAGTCCAACGATTTTATTTGAAATTTACAAGCTTTCGGAGGCTTCCTCCTTCCTCAGGTAAATGTGGAAGGAGGAAGCCTCCGAAAGCTTGTAAATTTCAAATAAAATCGTTGGACTATAACTTGGTGTTGTAAAATTGTTTACAATTGTCAACCCCAGTCCATCACCGGCATCTCCACATCATGGAAATATATTGCCATTCCTTCATCGTTGCTGGGTCAAAATCCTAGAACTCCTTATCTGACAGCACTTTGGGAGAACCTTCACCACACGGACTGCAGCAATCCAAGAAGGCGGCTCACCACCGCCTTCTCAAGGGCAATTAGGGATGGGCAATAATTGCTGGCCTTGCCAGTGACGCCCACATCCCATGAATGAATAAATAAAAAAAAACATCATGGCATCTGACTTGTGTATGCACCACCATAGAGACACTCACTTGGGAGGAAATGGCTTGTGAGTCAGCCACTTGTTCATCTTCTCCGTTATGGTGTCTCATTTACTCCAACACTAGCCACTCGGGTGGATGTAGTTACTGAATCAGAAGGGTTGTCACTGGGTGAAGCACTGAGCAATACTGAGCAAGACAAATGGGAGTGGAACAGGAAGAGTGCCATGTGGTGGAGAAATGATTATCTTTGGCTGAGGTACCTGTGGACCCAGATCTCAGTGGTCCAGTCTTTTAAAGGGCTTTGATTTGGTAGCATCTCTCTCCTGCACAGACAGAGATGCTTTCAATGAATATGGCTGAAATGATGCACAAATGAGAGGAGTGAACTACCTACATCTGCAACACATTGTGAGAAGGTCCTGCAGAACACCCTGGAGATTGTGATAGCCTGGGTGATTTCTGCAGTATCAAGATGCCAGAATCAACTTCTAAGAGCATGGGTGGTTTCTGAAGTGGCAGCTAACAGTGCTGCCATAAATAATTTGAACAAGACACTTTCACAGGGCTTCCAAGACCTGGTTGGGACTAATCGCCTTGTACTGAAACCAACCAGTAGCTCCTCTCTGCCTGTTCAATGCATATGTGGGCTGCAAGGAGTGGGAGCAAATGTCACTGGGACAATTTTCAACTTCCACCCAAAACCAGCATGAAGTCAGTGGAGCAATAGTGCTGCCCGCCCAAAGCATGCATTGGGAGACTCGAACCATTTTTGGGTTCTGGCCTAAAATAAATGCCACCAGCAAGCTGAGGCACTCCACTGCAGCTCACTGATTGTTGGAGGGCGGGAAATCGGAGGGGCTTAAGCATGGGTCGGCAGCAGCCTGCAATCTCTTTGTGGAGCCAGGGAGAAGCACTCCTGCTCTTCCTGGCCCCTCTAAAATTCTTCCAAAATTTTTTTGGGTCATTTCTTGACTGAGCACCCACGGCTCCTTTAAGGACCATTGGTCAGGCTGCTCATGCCTGGTACAAATGGGCAGAGCATGCATGGTGCACACTTCGTTCATTTATAACTGGAAATTGCAAATGTGGTCCTACAACTGGCGTAGGAACCCGATTTGCAAAGTTAAGCAGCCTCTTGCTGGGAACAGGTGGGTGTGCTGCTCACCTATTCAAAGGCCTGCCTAAAAATTGCATCATGCAGGCTTTGAGCATCAGTTGGGCAATGAAGGAGCCCTTTTCAAGTGGTGGCAGTCCATTTCTCAGGTGAAAACCGGGTGGCCAGCAGTTGTAAATTGCCCCCACTGTCTCTCTGGAGAGTAGCATTAAGGCTATTGCTTTAAGGCCCTCTCCAATGCCTACACCAGAGAGCTTCAGACATGGACCCAGCCACCCTTAACATTGCAAGAGAAAGAGTGCCGGAAGCTGGCTCCTTTGAGGCAGCTGCTTCCACTTGTGCTTGTCCCAGGAAATCTTTCAATGTCCCTAACAGTCTTTAACGGTCCTCTGACTTCTAACGTATCTAAAAAACCTTTTACCATTTCCCCTATCCTCTTCTCCAGGGTATGGTCGAGGTACTGAATGATTACTTTGCATCAGTCTTTACTCATGAAGATGATGCTCAACTATCAGTAATAAGTTGTATTATCTTCTTCTCCATTGACCTTTTAGTGCTCTAATAGCAACTTTTGTTTCCTGAAATTGTGCACGGTACTTTTCTGTTTTCCTGTGACATAAGATACCATATAAATATAAGTTTCTTTCTTTCCTATGTGTGAACTCAACTGCAGGAATAATGAACAACAAAGCCATAAATTGATTAAGGTAGTCATGTTGGCTTAGTGTTAATATTGTAAATTACTGACTGCAGCCATTTGTGCAATTTACACTGTGGCCTAGATTTTCTTCACAATTACCATGTTTTTGGATGGTAAATGGAGGACATTGGAATTAGTGTGAAGCTATAATAATGGATTAAGAATTGGCTGCAGGCCAGGCAGAAAGTTGTTATCAATGACTGTGGATCTGATTGGAGGCCGGTTACCAGTGGTGTTCCACAGAGATCGATGTTAGAGCCATTGCTGACTACTATCTTTATTAACGTCGTAGATGTAAATGTTAGGAGAATGATACGTAAGTTTGCGGATGATACCAAGATATGTGCAACTGTTAGGACTTTAGAGATCACCAAACAACTGCAAGCTGATCTGGATATGGTGGGGGAATGGGCCCACATTTGGCAAACGGTATACAACTTAGACAAGTGCAGTGTTATGCAGATAGACAGGACTAATGCTAAATATACATACACCTTACCCTGGAATGGAACTGAAGCCAATGATGCAAGTAAAAGACCTGAGTATCATAATTCATAACTCTTCAAAAGTTCACGACCAATGCAGTAAAGCTATATCTAAAGCAAATAAGGTACTAGGCTTCATCCACAGGACTATTTAACATAAAACAAAACATGCCACTTTGTCCTTATACAAGGCCTTGATCATAGAATCATAGAAAGCTTACAGCACGGAAGGAGGCCATTCGGCCCATCGAGTCCGCGCCGGCTTTGTGCAAGAGCAATCCAGCTAGTCCCACTCCCCCGACCTTTCCCCATAGCCCTGCAAATTTTTTCCTTTCAAGTACTTATCCAGTTCCCTTTTGAAGGCCATGATTAAATCTGCCTCCACCACCCCCTCGGGCAGTGCATTCCAGATCATAACCACTCGCTGTGTAAAAAAAGTATTTCCTCATGTCACCTTTGGTTCTTTTGCCAATCACCTTAAATCCATTCCCTCTGGTTCTTGACCTTTCTGCCAAAGGGAACAGTTTCTCTCTATCTACTCTGTCGAGATCCTTCATGATTTTGTATACCTCTATCAAATCTCCTCGCAACCATCTCTGTTCCAAGGAGAACAACCCCAGCTTCTCCAGTCTATCCACGTAACTGAAGTCCCTCATCCCTGGAAACATTTAAGTAAATCTCTTCTGCACCCTTTATAAGACCTTCACTTCTTTTCTTAAGTGCGGTGCCCAGAACTGGAAACAATACTCCAGTTGTGGCCGAACCAGTGTTTTATAAAATTTCATCATGACTTCCATACTTTTGTGCTCTATGCCTCTACTTATAAAGCCCAGGATCCCATATGCTTTTTTAACCACTTTCTCAACCTGCCCTGCTACCTTCAATGATTTGTGCACATATACCCCTGGATCTCACTGTTCCTGTACCCCTTTTAGAATTGTGCCCTCTATTTTATATTGTCTCTCCTCGTTCTTCCTACCGAAATGTATCACTTCACATTTTCCTGCGTTAAATTTCATCTGCCACGTGGCCATCCATGCCACCAGCCTGTCTATACCCACTTGACGTCTATCACAATCCTCCTCACTGTTTACTACCATTCCAAGTTTTGTGTCATCTGCAAATTTTGAAATTGTGCCCTGTGTACCCAAGTCCAAGTCATTAATATATATCAAGAAAAGCAGTGGTCCCAGCACTGACCCCTGGGGAACACCACTGTACACATCCCTCTAGTCCAAAAAACAACTGTTCACCACTACTCTCTGTTTCCTGTCCCTTAGCCAATTCTGTATCCATGTTGCTACTGCCCCCTTTATTCCATGGGCCGCAATCTTGATGATAAGTCTACTGTGCGGCACTTTATCGAACGCCTTTTGAAAGTCCATATACACCACATCAACTGCATTGCCCTCATCTGCCCTCTCATCAAAAAACTCCATCAAGTTAGTTAAACACGAGGCCTCATTTAGAATACTGCGCCCAATTTTGGTCCCCTCACATGCTGGCTAATGTGGAGGCTTCAGAAAAGGTTCAGTGGAGGGCCATAAGATTGATTCCCAGTTTAAAAAGCCAATTATTACAATTAGATAGGGTGTGGAGGACCAGGGGTCAAGCATAAATTACACAAGAGTAGAACTAGATTAGATGTTAGACGGTTCTTCTTTTCCCAGTTAACTTGTGGAACAAGTTGCCGGCTCGTAAGGTGAGTGCTGAATCACTGTATAACTTCAGAATTATCATTGCCTGCTGTGCCATCCAGCATTGGCTCCAGAAGATCCTGAATTGTAGGGACCAGAACATGTGGATGATATACACACATGGGAGTCTTCGCTGATAGCTGCAAGGGGCATCAGAGGGCAGATCCTCTTGAAATCTTCACTACATGATTCAGTCTACCGGAACACCTCAACCTGACCTCCTTCTCCCCAACTTGCAAATAAAGATATTCCCTCAAACCACTACCCATCCTACCTCATGACAACACAAAGCCTCTTTGCCCTGACATGACTATGCCAATAATCATCAGCTGAGTGAATAAGTTAGCACCAAAGGAGTGCTCCCTTCCATGTATAATTGTGATCTTCATGAATAACAAACCAGAAGACAAGTGCACATTCGACTTCAAAGCAATAATGGCCAAATGCAAACAAATCACCCAACTCTTTCCTAGCACCATGCCTAGATGAGCCTTTCTATCTCCTATTCTAGTGCTTCTTCAGTTCCACCTAAGAACCAGGATTACAGGAGATGTTTGGCTCCACTCTCCACAATCATACCTGTCAGTTGCCACATATCCTGGGAGATTGTCCTCAGAACCTGCACATATGAATGATGTTCCTCAAATATCGTTCTTTTCAGGTGATTGCCCATCTGTTCTGGGTCCCACAATTCTGAAGTGAAAGGTTGCCTTTCTCTTACCTCCACTGAGAATAAGGCACAACATCCCCCAACTTTCGCTCATCTGGATCCCCCATGCTCAGTGAATCACCCAGTGCCAATTCCTCACTAGCAGTATCTAATTTCCCCAGGGTGAAAGTCTCTGAGTTGGTACCTGGGAGAAAGGAAGCAAGCATTGCAGGTAATATGTGACATGGGGTTGGGGCAGAGATAATCGGGGCCGACTGAATCAGGTGGAAGTGTAGCCTGGGATGGTCTTCTTCCTTCTCATGATCATCTCCAGATGTGACAAGGAAAAAGAATCATCACCTTCATCAACATCAACATCATCTTCACATTGCTATGGTGGATCTACAGAAATGGATGGCAGAAGGCAAGAACAGGCGAGCATGACCCAATTTGGATGAAGGAGACCTGGAAAGGGGGTAGAAGGCTGAGTGCTCGTGGAGCTGTAGAGAGCTGCCAGGGCAACATTATAGCGGCTCAGCTACTAACTGCCGACCTCAGCATCTGCCACAACAACAGGAAACGGCATGCCCATGAGCTGCATGCCGTTTCCTTTTAGAGGTTGAGGGGTTTACACATGGGGATGCCCCTTCCAGTAGCCAGCCTTTGTTGGGAATTGTGTACTACTTTCTCCTACAAAGAGATAAGCAAATTAGGGCAAGGCGATGTGTGGCAAGTGGCATGAGAGGGTTGAAATATGTGGGGGTGTTACAGTGGAGAATGATGTTCTGGGATTGTGCAATGCAGTTGCTGTGTGTTAAGGGAGCTGTGCAGCCATAGTGCAGGATACGGAGATAAAGGTGCCCTTAACCAGAGTGGAGTATAAAAGGTTAGTTGGGTAAGTGTTGCTCTAAGACGGTGATGAATGTGATGGTGTCCAGGGAGAGTGTGGTGAATGTGTTACCCTGCCAGCCTTGGGCAACAACAACAAAAACTTGCATTGAAATAGAGACTTTAACGTAGTAAAAGGTCCCAAGGTCAAGTCGTTGAACAACTTTTGGCACAGTTCTGTAGTCCTGGGAGTGAGGGAGCTGGTAGTCAGTGCCAGTGCTACCACCCTCCAGGTAGCACTATGGATGCATCTGGCTAGCTTGGTAGATTGCAGTTCCAGGGGTCTATGTCTCCTGATTTTAATCTTAACCAAGAGGGCTTGGAACATAAGAACATAAGAAATAGGAGCAGGAGTAGGCCATACGACCCTTTGAGCCTGCTCTGCCATTCAATCAGATCATGGCTGATCTTCAATCTCAACTCCACTTTCCTGCCTGATCCCTATTTCCCTTGATTCCCCTAGAAGGTATTCATCAAAGAATTTCTGGGTCCTGGCTTTAGTCCGGCCCCGCTGCCCTTTGGGCACAGAAAACATTTGACTGGTCATAATGCTGCCAAAATGTAATCAAGATATGGTGAGAAATACATTGAAGTAAGTTGAGAGAGAAATGAAAGAGAATCAGTGTTTGTGACTTACATGATTATTTGCCAGAATGTTCATAGAATCATAGAATCATAGAAGTTACAACATGGAAACAGGCCCTTCGGCCCAACATGTCCATGTCGCCCAGTTTATACCACTAAGCTAGTCCCAATTGCCTGCACTTGGCCCATATCCCTCTATACCCATCTTACCCATGTAACTGTCCAAATGCTTTTTAAAAGACAAAATTGTACCCGCCTCCACTACTGCCTCTGGCAGCTCGTTCCAGACACTCACCACCCTTTGAGTGAAAAAATTGCCCCTCTGGACCCTTTTGTATCTCTCCCCTCTCACCTTAAATCTATGCCCCCTCGTTATAGACTCCCCTACCTTTGGGAAAAGATTTTGACTATCGACCTTATCTATGCCCCTCATTATTTTATAGACTTCTAAAAGATCACCCCTTAACCTCCTACTCTCCAGGGAAAAAAGTCCCAGTCTGTCTAACCTCTCCCTGTAAGTCAAACCATCAAGTCCCGGTAGCATCCTAGTAAATCTTTTCTGCACTCTTTCTAGTTTAATAATATCCTTTCTATAATAGGGTGACCAGAACTGTACACAGTACTCCAAGTGTGGCCTCACCAATGCCCTGTACAACTTCAACAAGACATCCCAACTCCTGCATTCAATGTTCTGACCAATGAAACCAAGCATGCCGAATGCCTTCTTCACCACCCTATCCACCTGTGACTCCACTTTCAAGGAGCTATGAACCTGTACTCCTAGATCTCTTTGTTCTATAACTCTCCCCAACGCCCTACCATTAACGGAGTAGGTCCTGGCCCGATTCGATCTACCAAAATGCATCACCTCACATTTATCTAAATTAAACTCCATCTGCCATTCATCGGCCCACTGGCCCAATTTATCAAGATCCCGTTGCAATCCTAGATAACCTTCTTCACTGTCCACAATGCCACCAATCTTGGTGTCATCTGCAAACTTACTAACCATGCCTCCTAAATTCTCATCCAAATCATTAATATAAATAACAAATAACAGCGGACCCAGCACCGATCCCTGAGGCACACCGCTGGACACAGGCATCCAGTTTGAAAAACAACCCTCTACAACCACCCTCTGTCTTCTGTCGTCAAGCCAATTTTGTATCCAATTGGCTACCTCACCTTGGATCCCATGAGATTTAACCTTATGTAACAACCTACCATGTGGTACCTTGTCAAATGCTTTGCTGAAGTCCATGTAGACCATGTCTACTGCACAGCCCTCACCTATCTTCTTGGTTACCCCTTCAAAAAACTCAATCAAATTCGTGAGACATGATTTTCCTCTCACAAAACCATGCTGACTGTTCCTAATTAGTCCCTGCCTCTCCAAATGCCTGTAGATCCTGTCACTCAGAATACCCTCGAACAACTTACCCACTACAGATGTCAGGCTCACCGGTCTATAGTTCCCAGGCTTTTCCCTGCCGCCCTTCTTAAACAAAGGCACAACATTTGCTACCCTCCAATCTTCAGGCACCTCACCTGTAGCGGTGGGTGATTCAAATATCTCTGCTAGGGGACCCGCAATTTCCTCCCTAACCTCCCATAACGTCCTGGGATACATTTCATCAGGTCCCGGAGATTTATCTACCTTGATGCGCGTTAAGACTTCCAGCACCTCCCTCTCTGTAATATGTACACTCCTCAAGACATCACTATTTATTTCCCCAAGTTCCCGAACATCCATGCCTTTCTCAACCGTAAATACCGATGTGAAATATTCATTCAGGATCTCACCCATCTCTTGTGGTTCCGCACACAGATGACCTTGTTGATCCTTAAGAGGCCCTACTCTCTCCCTAGTTACCCTTTTGCCCTTTATGTATTTGTAGAAGCTCTTTGGATTCTCCTTTGCCTTATCTGCCAAAGCAATCTCATGTCCCCTTTTTGCCCTCCTGATTTCTCTCTTAACTCTACTCCGGCAATCTCTATACTCTTCAAGGGATCCACTTGATCCCAGCTGCCTATGCATGTCATATGCCTCCTTCTTCTTTTTGACTAGGGCCTCAATCTCCCGAGTCATCCAAGGTTCTCTACTTCTACCAGCCTTGCCCTTCACTTTATAAGGAATGTGCTTACCCTGAACCCTGGTTAACACACTTTTGAAAGCCTCCAACTTACCAGACGTCCCTTTGCCTGCCAACAGACTCTCCCAATCAACTTCTGAAAGTTCCTGTCTAATACCATCAAAATTGGCCTTTCCCCAATTTAGAATTTTAACTTTTGGGCCAGACCTATCCTTCTCCATAGCTATCTGAAAACTAATGGAATTATGATCACTGGTCCCAAAGTGATCCCTCACTAACACTTCTGTCACCTGCCCTTCCTTATTTCCCAAGAGGAGGTCAAGTTTTGCCCCCTCTCCAGTCGGGCCATCCACATACTGAATGAGAAATTCCTCCTGAATACACTCAACAAATTTCTCTCCATCCAAGCCCCTAATGCTATGGCTGTCCCAGTCAATGTTGGGAAAGTTAAAGTCCTCTCCTATTACCACCCTATTTTTCTTGCAGCTGTCTGTAATCTCCTTACATATTTGCTCCTCAATTTCCCGTTGACTATTTGGGGGTCTGTAGTACAATCCTATCAAAGTGATCTCTCCCTTCTTATTTTTCAGTTCTACCCATATAGACTCAGTGGGCGAACCCTCGGATATATCCCCTCTCACTGCTGCCGTGATGTTCTCCCTAATCAAGAACGCAACTCCCCCTCCTCTCTTACCTCCTGCTCTATCTTTCCTATAGCATCTGTACCCTGGAACATTGAGCTGCCAGTCCTGCCCCTCCCTTATCCATGTTTCAGTAATAGCTATAACATTCCAGTCCCATGTACCCATCCATGCCCTGAGTTCATCTGCCTTGCCCATCAGACTTCTTGCATTGAAATAAATGCAGTTTAATCTAGACTTCCCTTGGTCTTTGCCCTGCTTTCTCAGACCATCTGTCCGGTCATGTTCTGTACACTCTCCCTTTACTGCCTTTTGTTTCTGTCACCACTTTATTTCCCACTGACTTCCTGCATCGGTTCCCATCCCCCTGCCACATTAGTTTAAACCCTCCCCAACAGCACTGGCAAACACTCCCCCTAGGACATTGGTTCCAGTCCTGCCCAGATGCAGACCGTCCAATTTGTACTGGTCCCACCTCCCCCAGAACCGGTTCCAATGGCCCAGGAATTTGAAACCCTCCCTCTTGCACCATCTCTCGAGCCACGTATTCATCTTAGCTATCCTGTCATTCCTACTCTGACTAGCCCGTGGCACTGGTAGCAATCCTGAGATTACTACCTTTGAGGTCCTACTCTTTAGTTTAACTCCTAACTCCCTAAATTCAGCTTGTAGGACTTCATCCTGTTTTTTACCTATATCGTTGGTACCTATATGCACCATGACAACTGTCTGTTCACCCTCCCCCTCCAGAATGTCCTGCAGCCGCTCTGAGACATCCTTGACCCTTGCACCAGGGAGGCAACATACCATCCTGGAGTCTCGGTTGCGTCCGCAGAAACGCCTGTCTATTCCCCTTGCAATCGAGTCCCCTATCACTATAGCTCTGCCACTCTTTTTCCTGCCCTCCTGTGCAGCAGAGCCAGCCACGGTGCCATGAACCTGGCCACTGCCACCTTCCCCTGGTGAGCCATCTCCCCCAACAGTATCCAAAACGGTATACCTGTTTTGGAGGGAGATGACCGCAGGGGACCCCTGCACTGCCTTCCTACTCTTCCTCTGTCTGTTGGTCACCCATTCACTATCTCCCTCAGTAATTTTTATCTGCGGTGTGACCAACTCACTGAACGTGCTATCCACGACTTTCTCAGCATCGCGGATGCTCCAATGTTGCTGAAGGAATCAGGCTAAACAGCACTTTTAAAAGCCTGTTCAGAAATATCCTGGAGGCTCAGTTTCTTACACCAGTGCTTGTACCAATGGATATGCAAATCAGCAATTTTGCATCAGGAAGATTTTTTCAGACCATACATCATTAGGTTGCAGGTTTGATTTCTGGTCTGTGCTGATTTAGCTATGATATTACCCAGGGCAGTAGAGAGGACATTACAAATGGCTTCAATGACCCTGAACTTGGGAGTGGAGAAAAATCAGCCAAAGTTCCTACTTCTGACCACTATCCAGTGACCCCTACTGGAAAGGGTGTGAACAGAATTAGGCTCAGTCATTGATGCTCTCCACATTTAAATAGCCCATCAATTCTCACCGTCTTGGCTCACAAGTTAAGAATTGCCACATTGGATGGCAGCTGACGGAAACATTCCCAGCAAAAATCAATACTTTTAGAGAAGGAGGAGAGAAAGAAAAAAGTGGGTTTCATTTTATATGGAGTTGATCTTAAGTATACTCTACCAAGTTATGATGACTCCAAATTTCACTATGTCTGACAATTAGATTTACTGCTTCTGATCAATCCAAAATTTCTACAATATTCCTAACCTAAATAAGCCACTAAGTAACACACACAGCACTACCATTAGCTTGAATAAGGAATCTAAGATATGTACAATGCACTGCTACGTGACAGGGTGTGGACAATTGATAAAAACTAAAATCAGATGAAAAATGTAGTGATGAATTTAACAGCAAAGTGAAATGAGTAAGTGGTGGTGGTTAATTAATTCCTATTATTAACAAGTACATTATTTAACTAAGGTTCATAAGGTCACCTGTATGCATGTCATTACTTGAACCCCAATAGAGAATTGAAGATTAAAAACAGCTGAGCTGAATAGACACCACATTTTAGAGTTTGTTTTATGTAAAGGTCTCTCTGCAGCTGTTTAAATCTTACTGAAGCAATGGGCAGTGGTTCAAAAAAAGAGCACCATTTTATCCAGGAACATTCTTTTCATTTTGTTGTTTGTATGGAGTGAAGCAGACTCTATACAATGTGCAGATATAAGCCTAAATTTCCCGAGTACACACTGGTGGTGAGGAATCTCACCAACTTTGAGCAGATATCAGAAAATCATGGTCAATGCACCTACAATTGTTTGATATGTCCTGGCAGTGGGCTCAGAAAATTATCCAAATAATGTATCAATTAGAGCTTAATTATACTCTACTTTAAATTTCATATCTTGACAACCTTTAAAAAGACAAGTACTTACTCAGTAATATAAGTCCTACCATTTATATAAATACAAGAACATTCTACTGCAACAAATAAAAAGAAAAAAATCTGCAAATGGTGGAAATATGAAACAAAAACAGAAAATACTGAAAAAGGACAGGAGATCCATCAGCACTTGTAAAGAAAAAAAAGACGGGCTAACAATTTGGTTGTAATCCTTCATCAGAACACTGGTTCAAATGAAGAACTACTCTTGAAACATTAACCTGTGTTTTCTCTTTACAGATGCTGACAGACCTGCTGTGCATTTCCTACTGGAATAGTTAGCTAATCTAAAAATTAAGGATGCAAAAATCAGCAGGCCCGCTTCACCAGTGGAAGTGCAATGGAGCAGGTGCTGATGACCTCTGCTGCTGACCTTCACCAGGGTATCCGGGTTCTGGAGGAGGTCACCTAATGTACATGGAAGTGGCAGGTGTCCAGACCACTATGAGCGACCTCTTAGAGTAGGAGGGGTAGGGTAGGGGGCAGGTAAAGTGGTGCTGGCCAGCTGCTCGTTAGCTTGTCAGTAGGCCATTTGACTGGACCTGGGCTTGAACCCTAGCTGGGCCCCAGTGCTGCCACTAAAGCAACTAATATGCTGAGTTCATCCCAACATCCAGATTGCTCAACATTAGAGAGGCTAGTGCTGTGGAAATCCCCTTTACCTGGCCCCACTCCCCCTGACAGCACAAGCCATTTTTGGGGTGGTTGACATGTTTGACAAACTCAATGGAATTTTTTGAAGAAGTGACTGCCTGGATATAGGGAATGCAGTAGATGTATATGAAGTATCAGATGGTATTCAATAAGTTGTCTCAGGATAAAAATTCTTACAAAAATTCAGGTGTGTGGAATAATAGGAAATGTAGCAAGATAGCTAGAAAGTTGTTTGATGGACAGGAAATAAAGGGTTTTGCTCAGGTTGGATAAGGGTTAGAAGTGGGTCACCCCTCCTCAAAAAAAAGGTAGGGATAGTAAGGGGTATGAAACCAAGGTGGATAAATACAGATCAGCCATGATCTAATTGCATGGCGGCACAGGCTCGATAGGCTACTCCTGTTCCTTTGTTCCTCATCAAAATTCAGTCCCTTCATCACTGGTATCTGTTTCATGAATTGTTGCTGGACTTTCTCCAGGACCAGCATATCTTTCCTGAGGTGGGGTGCCCAAAAATGAAGTCGGACCAAGATCCGAGCTTAATATCATCTGCAAACATGTCTATACTTTCTTCCATTGAAAAGCTGGGTCCCTAGCATCAATCCCTAGATGACACCACTTATCACTGCCTAGTTCCTGGCATCACCTCCTGGGCCATTGCTGTTCTTTTCCTTCTCATTTTAGAGTAGCTTTCAGGCACGAATATTGTCCAACCCTGCTTCCTTACCAATAATGAGGTGACGCAATGTGGAGTCCACTACCTCACAGCAAACTGGTTCATTAAAGTGCAGCACCCTACCAGGTTTTTCAACCTCCCTGCAGATGGGTCCTTACCACAGTGTTTCGGACAGACACCAATTCAGAACGCCCTCGTCGGTTTGCCAGAGAGCACCTGACTTGATAACCTATTGATCGTGACTGATAACATAATTAAATTATTTTTAAAAGTAAAGTAAATTATTTTTGTGTAATTGTATGCCCTTGCAGATCAACGCAATCCTGCTTCACCTCACAATGAACATCATCATTACCCTTGCAGCAGTTCTTGATCGTTTCAATGAGGTTTCAAGAACCTCTGAAAGGCTTTCTGCTTTTGCCCAACAGTTCTTTTTTCCTGTGCGGTTACCTTAACACTTATATTGCTATGCTAACAATTCAAATGCCCTTTAAAACAAAACCATCAATGTCATCTCCATCCTTAAGGCTTGGAATCAGTCTACATTTTAAAAAGTTATTCTGTATCAAACTGTTGAGTGAATCCACTGGATCCTCACTCATTGTAGTCATATGTTCCCTCAATGGAAGATCATGTTGCAACTGCTTCTCTTTTTCTTCTATGCATAATTCAGCCTCATGCTCATGCTTCTGCTGTCCTTCCAACTCTAGTCTGCATTGCCAGTGGTAGTTTCCGCCACCCAATTTCATGTTGGAGTTTTTCCAACACACATATTAGCCATTGTATCTGGCGTCACTAAATTACTCCAACATCTAATTGGCAGAAAATTTGTGCTTCTCACAGAACATGAATCCTTGCTTAAAATCCTGAACTAAAAAAAAATATTCTCCTTTTGTGGAAATGTGGATTCAGTTATGATGTGTGTTTTATGCTTATCATCTAACATGATGTACAAAGCATTCCCAATGCATGCAAGGTAAAGCTGATTTCCTAGTTTAGATTTCTTCACCAGATAAAATGCCAGTGGCTTCAAGTGTTATTACAGTTGCAACTAAAAAAGACCCAATGCTATTAGTGTTTGACCATACTATGGTTGATAACTTGAAATATCCATAATGATAATATGAAGTCATATTTTAACAAATGGATAGATTATCTGCTAAAACTCATTGTGTATGATCAGGATTGTATATCATTCATAAAATTCTATGACCAAGTTGTTATCTGAGCAACTTGCAACTATTATAGCTTGTGTAAAGAGCTACGAAGTGTGCCAAACAGAAATATCTCTGTAGTTGCTCTCCTGCGTCCTTAGAAATGGGCATGTAAACCATGGCAGAGGGTTTACATTGATTTTGCTGAAAAAGGCAGACAGACATACTTTATTGCTATTGATTCTTACTCCAAATGGTCAGAAACATTTGACATATCCTCAACTTCCATTACAAAATTGACAGATGTGTGGAGAACCTTATTTGCTTCAAATAGCTTATCAGAGGAAACAGTAACAGATAATGGGCCTTAATTTATATCTGAGGAATTTACTGCATTCTTTAAACTGATTGGTGTGAAGCATTCTATTTTTTTTTTCGCAATTTCTGTTTGGAACAGTGCAGATGAATGAGATTAATAAGGGACAGCCAGCACGGATTTGTTAAAGGCAAATCGTGCCTGACTAACCTGATTGAGTTCCTTGATGAAGTATCAGAGAGGGTTGATGATGTTAGTGCAGTAAATATAGTATATATGGACTTTCCAAAAGGCATTTGATAAAGTACCACATAACAGGCATTTTCAGAAAATAGAAGCATATGGCATTAAAGGGATAGTGGTAACGTGTGCATAATTGGCTAAGGGATGTTACCCCCTCATGGGGGAATCTAAAACTAGGGGGCATAGTCTCAGAATAAGGGGTCGCCCGTTTAAGATGAAAATGAGGAGGAATTTCTTCTCCCAGAGGGTCATGAATCTTTGGAATTCTTTACCCCCAAAAAACTGTGGAGGCTGAGTCATTGAATACATTCAAGGCTGAGTTAGACAAATTTTTGATCAGCAAGGGAATCAAAGGATATGGGGAAAAGGCGGGAAAGTGAAGTTGAGGTAAAAATCAGATCAGCCATGATTTCATTAAATGGCGGAGCAGGCTCTCGGGGCCAAATGGCCTACCCCTGCTCCTATCTCTTATGGTCTTATGGATAGGAGGCAGAGAGTAGTGGTAAACGGATGTTATCCTGATGGGAGAGAAGTATGCAGTGGGGTCATAAGAACGCAAGAAATAGAAGCAGGAGCAGGCCATACAGCCCCTTGAGCCTGCTCCGCCATTCAATAAGATCATGGCTGAGCTTCTACCTCAACTCCACTTTCCCGCCCTATCCGCATTTCCCTTGATTCCCTAAGTGTCCAAAAATCTATCAATTTCACATTTAAATATATTCAACGACTCACCATCCACAGCCCTCTGAGGTGGACAATTCTAAAGATTCACAACCCTCTGAGTGAAGAAATTTTTCCTCATCTCTGTCCTAAATGGCTGACCCCTCATCTTCAGACTATGACCCCAGTTCTAGATTCTTCAGCCAGGAGAAACAGCCTCTCAGCATCCACCCTGTCAAGCCCTCTCAGAATCTTATGTGTTTCAATAGATCACCTCTCATTCTTCTAAACTCCAGAGAATATTGGACCATTCTACTCAATCTTTCCTCATAGGACAACCCTCTCATCCCAGGAATCAATCTAGTGAACCTTTGTTGCATTTCCTCTAAGGCAAGTATATCCTTCCTTAGGTAAGGAGACCAAAACTGTACACAGTACTCCAGGTGTGGTCTCACCAGAGCCCTATATAATTGCAGCAAGACCTCCTTATTCTTATACTCCAACCCCCTTGCAATAAAGGCTAACATACCATTTGCCTTCCTAATTACTTGCTGTACCTGCATGTTAACTTTCTGTGATTCGTGTACAAGGACACCCAAATCCCTCTGAATACCAACATTTCTTCGTCTCTCACCTTTTAAAAAATATTCTGCTTTTCTATTCTTCTTATCAAAGTGGATAATTTCATATTTCCCCACATTATACTCCATCTGCCAACTTCTCGCCCTCTTACTTAACCTGTCTATATTCCTTTGCAGCCTCTTTGCGTCCTCCTCACAGCTTACTTTCCCACCTAGCTTTGTGTTGTCAGCAAACTTAGATACATTACACTCTGTCCCCTCATCTAAGTCATTGACATATATTGTAAACAGCTCAGACTCAAGCAATGATCCTTGTGGCATCCCACTAGTTACAAACTGCCATCTCAAAAATGACCGGTTTATTCCTACTTTCTTTTTTCTGTCTGTTAACCAATCCTCAATCTATGCAAATATATCACCCCCAACCCCATGAGCTCTAATCTTGTGTAACAACCGCTTGTAACCACCTTTTGAAAATCCAAATATACTACGGCCACTGGTTCCCTCTTATCTACCCTGCTTGTTACACCCTCAAAAAGCTCTAATAGATTTCTCAAACACAATTTCGCTTTCATAAAACCGTGCTGACTCTGCCTAATCATATTATGATTTCCGAAGTGCCCTGTTGCTACTACGTCCTTAATAATACATTCTAGCATTTTCCCTACTACTGATGTCAGGCTTACTGGCCTATAGTTCCCTGTTTGCTCGCTCCCTCCTTTCTTGAATAGTGGGGTTACATTTGCTACCTTTCAATCCACAGGAACCATTCTAGAATCTAGGGAATTCTGGAAGATCAAAACCAATGCATCCACCATCTCTGGAACCACCTTTTTAAAACCACAGGATATAGGCCATCAGGTCTAGGGGATTTGTTGGCTTTTAGTCCCATTAATTTCTCCAGTACTTTTTCTTTACTAATCTGAATTACTTTAAATTCTTCACTGTCATTAGATCCTTGGTTCCCCACTATTTCTAATATGTTTTTGTGTCTTCTACTGTGAAGACATATACAAAATATTTGTTTAATGTCCCTGCCATTTCCTTATTCCCCAATATGATTTCTCCAGTCTCTGCCTCTAAGGAACTTACATTTACTTTCACCAATCTCTTCCTTTATACATACTTGTAGAAGCTCTTACAATCTGTTTTTACATTTCTTTCTAGTTTACTCTCATATTCAGTTTTCTCCCCCTTTATCAATTTCTTGGTCATCCTTTGCTGATTTCTATAATCCTCCCAATCCTCAGGCTTACTACTCTTCTTGGCAACAGTGTACGCCTCTTCTTTTAATCTAATACTATTCTTAACTTCTCTCATTAGCCACGATTAGATCATTTTCCCATTGCTTATTGACCATCATATCTTTTAAATTAATTTATCCATCTACCTTAGCCAGCTCGCCCCTCATACCTACATAATTGGCCTCATTTAAATTTAAGACCCTAGTTTCGCACTTAACTAAATCACTCTCAAACTCAATATGCAATTCTATCATATTATGATCACTCTGCCTCAGAGGATCCTTAAATATAAGATTACTAATTAACCCTGTCTCATTATACAATACTAGATCTAAAATAGCCTGTTCCCTAGTTGGTTCCTTGACATATTGTTCTAGAAAATTGTCTTGAATGCATTCCATGAAATCGTCCTCCAAACTACTTTTGCCAATTTGGTTTGCCCAGTCTATATGAAGATTGAAGTTCCCCACGATTATTGCATTACCCTTGTTACATGCTTCTCTAATTTCCTGATTTATACTCTGTCCAACACTATAACCACTGTCAGGGACCTATAAACTACTCCCACCAATGTTTTCTGCCCCTTGTTATTTCTTAGCTCCACCCATACTGATTCTACATCCTGATTTTCTGAGCGAAGATCCTTTGTCACTACTGTCTTTATCTCATCCTTTATTATCAGGACTACCCCCTCCCTCCTTTTCCATTTTGCCTATCTTTTCTAAAAGTCAAGTACCCTGGAATATTTAGTTCCCAATCTTGGTCACCCTGCAACCTCGTCTCAGTAATGGCTGCTAGATCAAACTCATTTATCTTTATTTGTGCCACTAATTCATCTATCTTGTTACGACTGCTTCGTGCATTCAGATACAGCGCCTTTAATTTTAACTTTTTACTATTTTTCCCTGATGTGACCTTAGTCACTAATGCCCTATTACCTTTGTTAAACTCTCTGTCCCTTCCTGACACACTCTGCTTGTTTTTACCCAAATCGCTACTCTGCTCTACCACTTTGACTTTTCCCTTTAGACTTATAAATTTACCCTTACCTGAACCCTCCCCCCACTTACTAGTTAAAAGCCCTATCTACCGCCCTTGTTATTAGATTTGCCAAGACACTGGTCCCAGCCCGGTTTAAGTGGTTTAACGGAACAGCTCCCTCTTTCCCCATTACTGGTGCCAGTGCCCCATGAATTGAAACCCCTGCTTCCCACACCACTCTTTCAGCCACACATTTAACCATCTAATCTGTTTGTCCCTCTGCCAATTTGCACGTGGCTCAGGTAGCAATCCAGAAATTATTACCTTTGAGGTTCTGCTTTTTAATTTGGACCCTAGCTCCTCAAACTCCCTCAGCAGAACCTCATTCCTAGTTCTACCTATGTCATTGGTTCCTCCTCCTTGATGCATTGCAATGTCTGCACCTCGGACTCCAGCTCAGCAACTCTGAGCCGAAGTTCCTCAAGATGCAGACACTGCAGACGTGGTTGCCTGGGATCACGCTGCTCTCCACAAACTCCCACATGCTGCACTTATGACACACCACCTGTACTGCCATCTCTATCTAACCTTGCTTTATTTATTTACTTAAAGTTTTTATGCAACTAATTCACTTGGTTTAATTTTAGTTTTTTTTTTGTTTAAGTTATTAATTTAATAAAGTATTAGCAAGTTATAGGTTCCTAGTTCCTTGTTTAATCCACTCCCCTAGCTTAGAGAGCAAAAAAATGTATTTCTCACCAACCCGCTGTCCGCTGATATCACTGTTTCAAACTTCTGCCTGTGTTTGAGTTGGTCACAGCTTTATGTGCTCTGCTCTCGGTCGCTGGTCCCACTCCTTCTGCTCTCGGGCCTTTGTTCCCGCTCCTTTTATCCCCAATAGCCACTAAAAACACTAACCAATGAACTTACTGACTTATCCTCGGCACTCCTCCTTGTCTCGTGACATCAATTTTTTGACTTTTTCTTTATTTTTGATTCCTCGCGTGGTTCCCTTTATGCTCCGCTCAGTCTTAGTCTATAGTTCTTTGGTTTAAATCACTTAGCACCTCCTTCCCCCTCTGCATCTAATTCCCACACTCACCAAATTCCTAATTGAAAGTCCTCCCTCTGTTAACAATTCACTCCGTTAGAGGTTCACTGTCTTTCCCAACCTATGTGCTCAAGCTCCCCAGGGATTGGTATTGGGACCATTGCTTTTCTTGTTATATATATAAAGATATATATATATAAACTAAATAAAACTGACCTGGATTTGGGTATAGGTAGTACAATTTCAAAGTTTGTGGATAATACAAAACTTGGCAATGTAGCAAATGGTGAGGAGGATAGTAGCAGACGTCAGGAGGACATAGACAGTCTGGTGAAATGGGCAGACACATGGCAGATGCAATTTAATGAGGATAAGTGTGAATTGATGTATTTTGGGAGGAACAACACGGAGAGGCAGTATAATCTAAATGGTACTATTTTGAGGGGGGGAGGTGCAAGAACAGAGGGAACTGAAGGTGGCAGGACAAGTTGATAAGGCGGTTAAGAAAATGTATGGGATACTTGTCTTTTTAAATAGGGACATTGAATACAAAAACAAGGAAGTCATGCTAAACCTTTACAAATCACTGATTAGGCCTCAGCTGGAGTATTGTGTACAATTCTGGTTACCACACTTTGGGAAGGATGTCATGGCCTTGGAGAGGGTACAGAGGTGGTTTACCAGGATGATACCAGCGATGAGGGAATTCAGTTATGTGGCGAGATTGGAGAAGCTGGGATTGTTCTCCTTAGAGCAGAGATACCTAATAAAGATATTCAAAATTCTGACAGGTTTTGATAGAGCAAGTAGGGAGAAACTGTTCCCTCTGGCAAGTGGGTCAGTAATCAGAGGTCATAGATTTAAAATAATTGGAAAAAGAACTAGAGAGAAATGAGGAAGTTTTTTTCATACATAGGGTTATTAAGATCTATACTCAACATTGATTTCAATAACTTCAGATCATAACCACTGCTCCTATCTTTTTAGGACTGCAGCTGCTGGTAATGGTTCTGATGTTGCCATTTACAGCTACTCTAGAACCATCTTTTGTTTCTTTACTTGTCCCATTATCACCTTCCTTGCCTTGCACCTTCATCCCTTTTGTCATTTAATCACGCCTGCCCTCCACCTTATCACAGACCTTCCCTTTTGTTCTTTCCTCCCCTCCCCTTCTTCCTCCCCTCCTTTCCCTAACTCTATACTTGCTTAAAAACTGTTAAATCTTTACTTCTTCCAGTTCTGATGAAAGGTCATTGACCTGAAACGTTAACTCTGTTTCTCTCTCCACAGATGCTGCCTGACCTGCTGAGTATTTCTAACATTTTCTGTTTTTATTTCAGATTTCCAGCATCTGCACTATGTGCTTTTGATTTAGCAGTGGCACTCAAGTGAGAGGAAAAAAGCTACCAATGTAACTAAAGAGAACAAACGATTTGAGGAGGTGAAATAGTACGCTGAGTGGCCCTGTTAATGGAGGATTTCCTGGGGTAGGATGGCTTTGGCTCAGCTCCCACGGTGACCCAAATCTAAAACTAACGGCGCTATTCCGGCATGCAGGTGGCTCTGAAGGAATGGTGACCCAAAAGAGCAGAAAGTTTGTTCATTTTTTAAAGTATTTTGATAGCTTAGTTTAAAAAAACATCAACTTTGAAAAGCATTTTGAACAAAAAAAAAGTCCTGCAGTCTTTCGTTCCCCTTGAAGCAATGACCCAGGAGACTACAGAAGCACAGCACTAATACAAACAGCTGGTAATTACTACTGGAAGAATAACATTAATAATTATGACAGATTAACAGTATAATAATGTATTGAACTATTAATAGCACTGGTATTAACATATTTTTCCCCAAGATTGTTATAGAAATTGTAAATTTATTTTTACCGAGTGAAATTCTCTTGTGCAAAAGTGGACTGAAATGATAAGCCTGACAGTGGTATTTATACTTCAGACTATCATGTGTGTTTTAAATCTCATTTTTGTGTGCAGCAGGTAAGAAGAGTCTGCTGTTTGCAACTAATTAACGTAATGTGCTCAGGATATAAAATTGATTGCAGTAGGCCAGTGAGATGCAAGATTAAGGATAATCTTGCTCATAACCCATTGTAACTACTGTAATTTACTATGACCAGTTTACACCATAAGATGCAGTATTTAAACAGAAAAAGTATATTAGAAATCACCATAAATGTTGCAGTTACACAACCCTCCCTTATTTCCCAGAGTTAGTATATCAATTTTTCTCTCTCTTACTTGGAAATATCTCATTAAACATCAACATGCATTTCTTGTCTGCACGACTTGACTTCCAGTTGTCATGTTTTTGTCACAATTTTTGTGTTAACATTTTTCAATTATAAATTCCTGTGTTCACATTTATAATTTATTTTCCTTATGTAAACGAGTCACCCTTTAATTGTAGAATCTGGCCACTGGGTTCCTTCAAATCATTCAAAGTGCTTTCTGAATTTTTTTAATCTGTTTTTTTCTCAGTAGTCAAAATTTCTAATTTCCAAAATATTTCCAAACAAAATTAATAAAAACAATAATCATATATTGATTACATTAATCCATCAAATTGTTTTTGTGTTGCTTAACGCATGCAATAAAAAAATTTAATTGAAACCTCAGCCTCTCCCAAATCCTGGGCTTCGACTTGTCCAAAGCTGTGACTCCATGTGCTGAGTTTGGATTGTGGAGTCTGATCAAGATGCATCAATACCACTCAGGTATACTTATGGAATACTCTACATTACTTTCTGCTGAGTAGCTTTTATTCAAATAATTTTGAAAAACAAGAGGATAAATTTCAAAAACTTTATTGAGGTAAATATTATATTGAGCAGCTTTTTTAAAAAGAAGAGATTGTGTGTATGTAAAAAACAAAAAGAGAGAAAGAAATGACAGTGTTCTGATTATACACCTATTTTAGCTTTTGTTTTGTCTTCTACTAATTTTAGAAAGTACATTAACCCATGAAAATGATTGAATATGTGTGTGTATGCGTGTGTGTGTGTGTGTGTGTGTGTGTATGTGTGTGTGTGTGTGAGTGTGAGTGAGAGTTGACAGTGAGGAAAGGTAATTGCTAATTATTGCCTACACTTGTGAGAGATTCTAATTGCTAACACCTATGAGACAGACAAGCATAGAAATAGATAGAGAGAAAGCCAGACAGTGTCTTTCCTTATTCTAATTTGAATTTTTTTTAAAGTTGAATTTTGACAGAAAACAAATCCTCATTGAAGGAAAAGGACAGGAAGGGAGGGTAGGTGGGAAACAAGGTGAGGGTGAGGGGACATCTGGCTTCTTTCACCTGTCCTTGAGGGAAAGTGTGGGAGTGGTGACGAGTGGAAGGAATGTTGAGGGTGAAGTGACTGACAGTGAAACAAGGGAAGAGCAGGATATGGGGATTGAATGGGTAGCACAGTTCTAGTATCATCCTAGTAAATCTTTTTATAATGAGGAGACCAGAACTGTTCACAGTACTCTAAGTATGGTCTAACCAAGGTTCTAGACAAGTTTAACATAACTTCTCTGCTTTTCAATTCTATCCCTCTGGAAATGAATCTCAGTGCTTGGTTTGCTTTTTTATGACCTTATAAACCTGCAATGCTACTTTTAATGATTTGTGTATCTGTACCCCCAGATCCCTCTGCTCCTCTACCGCATTTAGACTCTTATTATCCAAGCAGTATGTGGTCCCTTATTCTTCTTACCAAAATATAATACCTCACACTTAGCTATATTGAAATTCATTTGCCAATTACACGCCCATTCTGCAAGTTTATTGATGGCTTCCTGTATTTTGTTGCAGTCCCCCAATTTGGTGTCGTCTGCAAATTTTGAAATTGTACTTCTGATTCCTGAGTCCAAATCATTTATGTAAATGGTGAACAACAGTGGTCTCAGCACCAATTCTTGTGGAACACCACTTCCCACCTTTTGCACATAAAGAGTGCAAACTAAGTACTGGGATTCATTTCTAGAACAATATAATCCAAAAACAGGGAGGTAATGTTAAATTTATATAGAACCTTGGTTAGACCTCACTTGGAGTACTGTGCACTGTTCTAGTCTCCATACTACAAAAAGGATATTGAAGCACTACAGAAAAGATTTACCAGAATTCAGAGGGTGCAACTATCAGGAAAGATTGAAGATTGAGCAGGCTAGGACGCTTTTGCCTGAAAAGGCAAAGATTAAGAGGGGACTTGATAGACAACTTCAAAATTATGAAGGGATTTGATAGGGTTGACATGGAGAAACTGTTTCCAATTGTGTCCAGAACAAGGAGTCATAAATATAAGATAGCTACTAACAGATCAAATAAAGAATTTTGGAAGAATTTCTTTACAGAGAGTGGTGAGAATCTGGAATGCACTGCCTCATGGAGTGGTTGAAGCAGATGGCATTGACAGATTTAAGAGGAGGCTTGATGGCATACATGAGGGAGAAGAGAATAGAGGGATGTAGGGGCATGATGAGACGAGGTCTTAACAGCGGGAGGAGTATAAACACTGGCATAGACCAGTTAGGCCGAATAGCCTGTTTCTATGCTGTAGATTCTATGTAATTCTGTGATCAATGTTTAAACCGCGTACCTTAATTTTAAACTCGTTTCTCTGATACGTCGTGTTCGTATATGGCTTGGAACCATTTATTAACAGTGTCAAACTAATCCTTTTGTCCCTTGTTAAGTATAGATGCTGTGTTCTTTTGAACTCAGCAACATTAATAAAATTATAATGACCCGATATGACCTAGCATTTCTTATTTTAAAAAGCAATTATTTATTTGTGTGCAATATAAATAGAAGTAGTCATATTGACTTTATTACATTAATATTGTACCTAGTCAGAGTTATATAATAGTTGTAGACTTTTAAATATCTAAGCAATGGCATACATTAAGTTACTCAATTTGTAACGCCTGGTTGGAGTCTTCCTTTCTGAAAATGATCCTCCTTATCCATTCTCTTCCCCGCTGATGAGTGTAAACTTGTCTTAAAAAGTTATTTCCAAAAGAAAAAGGTAGAATGGGAAAAATAAGTAGAGTTTCAGAGTACCAGGGAACACATTTAGTAGCATGAACCAAAGAAGCCCAAGAAACTAATCAATGAAAGAAATAATTCAGACCTCCCACATTGCATCTTATGCAAATGATACTAATTAAATGACTTCTGATAGAACAAGGCTGGAGTTAGGAGAAGCTGAAAAGTGTATGAATTGGAATCCATGCAAAACTTTCCTAAGTGTAATACTTTGAGGAATATGTCAAACACATGCAGTTTTCAGGCTACATGTCTAAAGGTCAAAGACTTCCTGAAATCGATTAATCATGCAAGCAGAACAGCTGTCCTTGGGGAAACAGACAAACAACAAAGTGGATATGTAAGGAGAGCAAATATAAAATTGATTCCATAAATTATACTTAGCTTCTTTTTTGATTTCATACTATCACACTGACTTGATTACATTAATACTGTATCTAGTCAGGGTTATATAAAATTTGTGGACTTTTAAATATTTAAATATCTCCAAAAATGAGTCATAGCTGACTAATCATCTATTATAATAATCATTTTGCACCCAATATTATGCAAGATGTCAACCCAGATCCCAGGCAGTGTCTTTGTATATCACTTACATCATGCATATTTGTTTTAATGAGGCCCATTATGCAAAATCATTATACAACCCAAAGGCTCCATCAAGGGAACTAATTACAGATTTTGTTAATGTGGACAGCCAAGAGGAGCAGTTGTCCTACATACTGCGGCAAGAGCAAATTAATCTGATAACTGTAACAATATTACAGCAGGCATTTCAATAGCTATATTTCCGTATCCTTTTTAAACTAAACATATGTTACATCTGGAGGTTATTTTTGCCCGAATATTGTCTAAAAAACTTCTTATAATCAACTGACAGGGTAAAAAGCATTATATTTTATAGTCAAGTGAGAGTTGGGTCAACATCAGCAAAATCAATGTTTATTTTTAAAAATCATAATTTTGTATCAAATTCTGCTTCCACAGCCCTAAGTCTATTCACACCTATCTTGTAATTATAATTATAGAGATTGCTGCATACGTTAAGCAGGTCATACAACATCTGTGCACAGAACAGACAAGGTAACGTTTCAGGAGGAAACCCTTCATCAGAGCCTATTTGTGTTTCAGATTTACAGCATCTGCAATTTTTTTTCCTTTTGTCCAACAATAATTAAATGAACAGAAAATCTCCCTTTGCTTAATCCAGATATTTTCGGGTATATCTACAAATAGATCAGATTTATCTGGTCCAGTCTGAGTAACATTGCTTATTTTTTCTTTCCACCCAATCTTTCTTCCTCCTCTCCCGGATGTCATCTTGGGATCTAAGAGCCGATTCCACACTTGGCCCCATAGTTCTAAAAGCATCAGCATCAAAAAGACATCCTTCATGTGTTAAATGAGACCGTAGCCTGGATTTTTCACTTGGATGAAATCTCAAGCCAGCCCCTCAACAAAAAGCAGACTAACACCGCTGCAGTTTCCAGGGTTGCCCTAATTAATATAATGATGGTAGTCTCCTGGTATAGATAGCTAAATGTTCATCATTGGGAGTACGCCATTTGTAGGTCAGGAACAAGTAAGCAGCTGCAGACCGTTGTGGGAATTGGAGGGCATATGCTAGCTGCAGGTTTGTCCTGAACTTATACTTCTGTCCATTCTCATCCTATTGTACTCTACATTACCTGTCAAAAAACACGATTTAGATCAAAAATCTCTCTAGTCATTGCTTCTACAGAAAGTCATATATGTGATTTTCGCTCCTTAACAACCCATTCTAACCTTTGTTCCACTTTTAGATGCGCCAAAGAAGAAATAAAGGAAGAATAAGAAAAACCAGGACTCTTTGCAGAGCATCAATCATATATGTAGGCATTTGGGGAACATGTCAGGCAGTGTGTTGCAGATGTCACATCGATTGGAGGAGTCCACTACTTGGTTATGTGCTACCACGATGGATTGGTTTGCAGCATTGCATTCCAAACTGAAACAAGTTGCTGAAATAGGACCATCTGCAGCAGAAGCCACAAGGGAAATCTCTGCTTCCCCCATGGACGGTCCAACTGCTGCTGCTGAGGCCTGGCTGCCAGTGCCTGAAAATTCTGAAGGGGGAGTAGAGCAACAGCAGGTGGGTGTCATATGTTTGTGGAGCTGCCTCACCAATCTGACCATCCTCCATTGCCCTTCCTTGTCTTCTTCCAAGAAGCAAGAAAAAGGATAATTCCAAATAGGTCCACCATTGTGATGTCTGAAGAGAAAGGCATTGGCAGCCCCTCAGCAAATGGCTCAAAGACAAATGGCAAAATAGGTGGTAACAATAAAAAAGCATGTTTAAAAAATGACGTAGTTATAATGTTTTAATAACAATGTAAATGTATCAGCTAGCCCCTTTACTTACTTCCGCCTTGAAGGCAATGGCTGGCAACTATGAACATCTGTTTCATAGTGCCGTGATTATAGCTGAGGGCAAATGATTCAGCAAAGTTGGAAAGTGAGACTTATGAGTACCACCTCATTACTGCATCTTTTGCATGTGCTTGCCCAAAAGTGAGTGAGTACCTCTGCCAACACTCAGAAAATTAGGCAGGCACAAAAATGGTTGGAGATCTGGCATAACCAATCGCCACCCCATTGTTGTCCCAAAATTGGGCAAAGTACCATGAGGGTTGCGTAACCCCACTCTGCATAGCAATCAATTGGCGATTTCCTATTTGACTTAACATTTCTTAGCCTTGAGCCACTGAGATAAGCTGTAGCCTTCCTAATTTGCTGTTGCTGAAATCAGCTCAGTAGAGACCAAGAATCGAACCAGGGATTATATTGTTCTATATGTATCAGTATGATATCTGGCAATGCAATGGATGAGGAGTCATAGGTATTTTTCACTCCTCCTTTCTTGGGTCCCCTCCTGCCTTGCAGCTTTCAAAACAGTTCAGGATGGCACTACTCCCAGGCCTTAGCAAATATGCCAAGGGCACCTCAGGCCCCTCCTACTTTTTAGCCTCCATGCAACGTCTTCCCTTCACAACATAACTGCCATCAAAGATGCATGTTCTTCCACTCCATGGTACAGCATGTTGGGTCTTCCACATGCTTCACTACTGCCAGACCCTTGGATTAAACAAACTTCTTCGAAGGCTGATTCAATTGTGTTTCTTTACATATTCCACTCACAACCTTTTGATTCAACAAGAATGAAATTAGTCTCCAATGTACTCTCAAACCCCTTCAAGATGTTTCAGCTATTGCTAGAGCAAACCGCTTTTTCATGGACAACTGACAGCAGCAGGACAGGGCACTGAAAGTTGACATAGTGGCAAGGTTCCTCAAGGCCAACATCGCTCCTTTGATCAATTTCATCACCTACATCAATAGGAAGGGATTCCATTCACTCAATGTCTAACTTGTTTGTGACCAGCAGAACCACAACAAGCATGTAAATACTTGATTTCCTGGCAGCTGCCAAGAAGACTTCATTTTAAGGCAGTCCACCATGTCCGCACTCTGACTCAGTGCCATATCATGCTTCTGCATTGGGAAGTGGATAAACTGGTTGGATCCTGTGAAATGAAGGCTCTCCTTTACAGCCAATGCTGATCACAACAGTGTGCTTTCCCAGGTCACAGTTGAGCACCACTATGATGAGGTCTATTCTACCTCTAAAGTTATCAAGCACACAACCGGGGGTGATGGCGAGAGCATGAACCATGTAATTTACATACTGGTAACCTTTAACGGGGTGCAAATATGTAAAGCTGTCAGTGAAGAAACATTTGCAAGTGAAGCCCCGAGTTTCCATCGGTCTCCTGCTGGAGTTACAGCGGAAGCCTAGTAGAACACCTGTGAAATTTCACAGGTTATAGTGTTTAGTGATGATGCCTTGCTCTTTAAAATGCTGCCGGTGTTTAAAGTCTGCAGCAGCATGGCATTTCCTATCCCAAATGCAAGAGCTGCCAATCAGAGGTATTGACAACGCCAAGAGCTCACTCACAATATTTAAAATTAAACTGATTGCAAAAAGTTCATTAGTGGAATCAAGAGGCCAATCACGACCCTGAGGAAAATCTGGGCTACAATCTTATTAAGGCAGAAGTAACGATCTGGAAGAGTGATATCGAAACAGCAGGACCACCTTTTTCCGCAGCCACAGATTAAGCAGTTGTAATGAAACTCTGCAATTTGTAGAACTCTGGAGTAAATTAATTAGGGTTAATTTATCGCAACTGTCCTCACCAATATACCTGTTGCAGACATATCTGTCTATTGGTAGGAGTGACTGGCACACAGTCCTTGTGAAGACAAAGGGCTCAATTTTCCAGGGAAATTGCGGGTGCGTGGGGGTGGGGAGGGGGCTCCGAAAATTGGGGAAATCCTGATCAGGTTTGGAACCCGGCTCCAACCCGCCGACTTCCGGGTTCCCCACTGATGCGTCTGGGTGCACGCACCCCTCCCGAATGTGGAAGTCCCACCGGCAATTAAAGCCGATGGGATGATACTTGACACAGTTGTTGAGATCGTTTAAGTAGCTGAACGACTTACTTTTCTCCACATTGAGGCAGGGGTGCGATTTTGAAGCATCCTCAGCGTGTTTCCCATGCTGTGGGAGACACTCCAGTTTCAACAGGCGTGTTTCAGCCAGCAGCCAGTCGCACATTCAAATGCTTCTTTGACAGATGGGGAGAAAAGGTCATTTATTGCAGCAAGGCACTCAGTTCTTTCAGACAAAATTTTGGCTGCAAAATCTTTGTGATTTCACTGAAAATTCTTACTTTCCACTCAAAATTCTTCTGTTCAATCATATTTAACTACTTTGCAGACCCCCTCAAAATCACACCGTCAGGAGCAGGGGACGCCATGGCTGAATTCACCACTACATCCAGGCAGTGTCCACCTCCGCAAACCTGGAGATCCACAACACACTGCTCCGCCACAAGCACCTGCACAAGAGCACAAAGGACAACAACAGAGAGAGCGACGTCACAGGGGGCACAACCCCCACCACAGGGTCTACAGACTAAGGCTCAGCTTTCTGGACCTCTGAGGAGCAGTGCATACAGAGGCTCAGAATCAGTCGCCAGGTAGTCGCTGAGCTGCTCCCGGCTGGCCCAAGCAGCATCTCCTTACCTGGACATGAATTTAGATTTGAGGTTAGGATCAGATCAGCCATGATCTTATTGAATGGCGGAGCAGGCTCGAGGGGCCGATTGGCCTACTCCTGCTCCTATTTCTTATGTTCTTATGTTGCTGTCAAAGTCACCACCGCCCTCAACTTCTTTGCCTCCGGATCATTCCAGGGCGTCACCGGCGACATCGCCGGGGTCTCTCAGTTGTCTGCACACAAGAGCCTAAGGCAGGTCACCGACTGCTTGTTTTGCAGGGCCTCGCAGTACGTCAACCTGCCCACGGATGACCTCAGCCAGACAGAGAGGGCAATGGGATTCCACTCTGTGGCTGGCTTCCCACGGGTGCAGGGTGCAATCAACTGCACCCATATGGCAATCAGAGCACCTCCACACGAGCCAGGACTGTTCATCAACAGGAAGGGGTATCACTCCACCAACACTCAGCTCGTTTGTGACCACCGCAAAAGATTCCTTCACATGTGCACCAGATTCCCTGGCAGCTGCCAAGATTCCTTCATCCTCTGGGAATCCAACATCCTGCCCCTCTTACACGCACCAAACACCCTTAAGGGCTGGCTCCTCAGGGACAAGGGATACCCCCTGCACACGTGGCTCATAACACTTCTGAGGAACCCCATCACCAAGCAACAGCGTCGATAGAACGACAGCCACATCGCCACTAGGTCTACAATTGAGCACGCTATAGGGCAGCTCAAGATGCGATTTAGGTGCCTTGATCATTCTGAGGGAGCGCTTCAATACGCACTAGACAGAGTGGCTTGCATTATAGTAGTGCATGGCACAACAGAGTGGGGTGCCGCTTGAGGAGGCCCCATCCATATCTGCCATCCACCATGAGGAGGAGGAGGCGGAGGTGGAGGAGCGGCGGAAGGGGAAGAGGAGGAGCAGGAGGAACCCATGGGCAGAGCAGCGCTCACCTGGCTACTCGTGAAGCCAGGGAGTCACTGATATGTGAATGGTTCTCCTAACATCAGAAAGTGTGAAGAGTCCAGTCCTCACACCACCTGGAAAGAGCAGTGTCAACACCAGCCCCGACCCCCCCCCACCCCTCCATGCACAAAACAGTCCTGCAACTACACATACACTCACTGTAAAGTGACCCACTGGGTGGCATCAAGTGTCGGCGTTCATGGTGAACCTCGTAAAAGGGCCTTATTACAAAAGTCAGTCAAGAATGGCCAAGACGTGGCAGTAGTGGTGACAATGATAACATTTAATGTGAGTTTAACAAAAAGCTAATATAAATGTAAAACATGACCAATTGTCTAACCCCCTTGTGCATAACCTTCGTGCTGACAAAACCTTCGCTTTTCTCTTCCGACTACTTCTACGTGGTGCATCCCCTGTGGCTGCAGCAGAAGTAGTAGCAGGTTGCTCTTGTTCATGCCGACTGCTTAGATGCTTTGGGCCTACTCCCTCCGGGTTTTGGAGTCCATGAGGGCCCCTCCAAAGACTGCTCCACCTGCACCTGTGCAGGGGCAGGCTCGGCCACCTGGAGAGGAGGCAGCATTGCAGGTACTGGTTGAGAGGGGGGCGACGGGTGAGACGTGGGAGCACTTTGAGTGGTGTCCCCACTTCCATGTCCCCTTTCACCATCATCTGAGCCCAGGCCAGGCCCACATCACTCCTCCCACCCTGCTGGACAACAGTTTGGAGGACATGTGTGATGCCTTGTAAGGCTAGTGCTAGTGTATCTGTCTTGCCTGTTTAAGGCGAACGGCCATTGTCAGGGCCTAAATGGACTCATTTGTGAGCCGTGTTTGAAACTCAATTGAGACTAGCCTTCTCTCCATTGCAGACATTCCCGCACTTACCCATGACAGTAGCTCAGAGATTCCCTCCCGTACCTGTGCCACCATTCCACTCATGCAAGAGTTGGACTCCTCCATCCTCTGCGCTATTGCGGAGAGTGTGCGTGGCACCTGTTCCAGCACCTCACAAATGTGCTGTTGTCCCTCAATCATTCTCCTTTTAAAGGATGGCCCCAGGGTTCAGCATCTGCGTCCAGCTGAGCAGAGTCTGGAGAGGAGTGCTCCCACTGACGCGAACTTTCTACAGCTGCCCCTGCCACCAGTGTCTGCTCGTACTCACGTGTGTGGTAACTCACCAGGTGCCAACCCAACTAACTGAGGACTAGGACCCACCAAGATGTGAGTATCTGCACTGGTGGACGGTGCACCCTCAGAGGCCGGCAGGTCCTCTGAGGAATCGCCCTCTGTCATCACAGCGATCGCTGAAGGCCCTGTAAGAGAACGGAAGGCAATATTAAGCATCATCACAGATGTGTCATGTTGCGATGAGCATACTGAGGTGCTGAAGATGGCAAGGCATGTTAACATCAAATCATATTGTGTGTGATGAATGTTAAAGTTATGTTACCAGACGTTTGTCGGCGACCCCGACAGACAGGCGCTCGAGGGTTTGGCTGAGCTCCAGCGCCTCCTGCTCTGCCTCTGTGAGGATGATGATTTGTTGTGGCCCCCCCTTCGGTCCTGGCCCTCTCCAATGCATTCTGAGCTCTCTTCTCCTATAATGGAGTGAGTGATAGTGACGTGGCCAACCGATGATTGCATTGGTTTGGGTGGGGCTGTCCGTGAAAGAGATGCATCAGAAGGTGAGTATGAGACAGAACCATGACATTGTACGAGGATTGGGTTGAATGGTAGTGGTGGGGTGACTAATGGGGAGGTGAGGAAGGGCTGAGGAAGCGCAAGTAAGTTGAGGATGAACCTTAAGTGATTGTGAGGAGTGATATGATAAAGTAGTGTTGGCAGGGCAGAATGAATTGGGGGGTGGGGGCGGTGCTGTGGAAGACAGAATGTTGGCGAATCAGTAAGTGTACTCACTTTGGCTGACCTAGTTAGGTCACTGAAGCGCTTCCTGCACTGGATCCAGATGCGGGATATGTTGCTGCTGCTGGTGGCCTCCTCTGCCACCTCGAGCCAGGCCTTCTTGGTGCCAGAGGCAGGCCACTTCCTCCCAGGTAAAACAGATCCCTCCTCCTCCTCACCCCATCCAGTAGCACCTGGGGTGAGGCATCGTTGAATCTTGGAGCAGCCTTGTCCCTGTGCTGCTCCATTGTGATGTGTGGGAGTTTGCTCCAGGAAAAGCCATTGGAGGAATGTCCCTTTAAATAGAGCTCCTCCAGCTGACTGCCTGTGATGCAGGTGCGCAGTCTGCCCACTGCGCAGCTTTCGGACAGCAAATCCAGAAGCCATGTTAAGTGGCACCAATTGAATCGCGATCATGTGGAAAATGGACATTTTTTATTGGGCGGGTTACCCACGCGCCCAATCACCCCCCCCCCCACTGCCATCCCGCCTCCACTCTGATATCGGGGCCAAAGTCACTTCTCCACAGTGAGGACACCCTCCGTTGTGTTGGGTGGCATTACGGCCATGCTAAGCAGGATAAAGTAAGGACAGATCCAGCAGCCTAAAACTGAGCAATCATGAGAAATTGTGGGCCATTGGCAGCAGAATTGTTACCCTCAGGGCCCTATCACAACCCTCACTCTTCATTTCCCATCCAGCTGGGAGATCAATCTTAGTTCAACGGGGAGTACAAAAGGACGTGTCAAAAGCAGCACCAAGCACCAACTTAGTGATAGCCCTACAACATAGAGCTACCTGCATGTCAAACACCAAAAGTAGCAGGTTATAGACAAGGCAAAGCAGCCCTGCAACCGACGATCAGTAGTCCTACCACATCCAGTCAAGAATGGTTGTGAACAATTAAGCAACTAAAAGAAGAAGGAGGCTCACTGAAAATCCTTGTCCTCAACCATGTTGGGGCCCCAGCGTGTGTGTGTGTGTGTGTGTGCAAGAGTCAAGGCTAAAGTGTTTGCAAGTGTCTTCAATCAAAAGTGTCAAGTGGACAATCTTACTCGGCCTCCTCTCCACCATCCAATCTGGTTAATTCCAGCTGACATTAAGATGCACTGAGTACACAGGATACAACATAGCCTATGGACTTTGATAACATTCCAACTGTAGTGACAATGACCTGTGCACCAGAACTAGCCAACTGCCCAATCAAGCTATCCGAGTGCAGCTAAGACATTGGCATCTACCCAACAATTGTGGAAAACTGCCCAGCTATGTCCTATCTACAAAAAGGAGATCTAATTAAATCCAGCCAATTACCACCCTATAAGCCTCCTCCCAATCATCAGCAAAGTGATGGAATAAATAACAGAGAAGGTTGATAAGGATAATACGGTTGATATTGTGTCTATGGACTTCCAAAAGGAATTTGATAACTTACCACATAATAGACTTGTTAGCAAAATTAAAGCCCATGGGATTAAAGGGGCAATGGCAACATAGATACAAAATTGGCGAAGGGACAGAAAGTAGAGAGTAGTGGTGAACGGTTGTTTTTCAGACTGGAGGGAAGTGTGCAGTGGTGTCCCCTAGGGATCAGTGATTGGACCACTGCTCTTTTTGATTATATATTAATGACTTGGACTTGGACTTGGTTGTACAGTGCATAATTTCAAAGTTTACAGATGTCATGAAACTCCGAAATATAGTAAACAGCGAGGAGGATATCAATAGGTTTCAGGAGGACATAGACTGACTGGTGAAATGGGCAGACCCATGGCAGATGAAATTTAACGCAGAGATGTGTGAAGTGATTAATTTTGATAGGAATCTAAGAATCATAGAAAGGTTACAGCACGGAAGGAGGCCATTCAGCCCATCGAGTTCATGCCGGCTCTATGCAAGAGCAATCCAGCTAGTCCCACTCCCCTGCCCTGTCCCCGTAGACCTGCAAATTTTTCCTTTCAAGTACTTATCCAGTTCCCTTTTGAAGGTCATGTTTGAATCTGCCTCCACCACTCCCTCAGGCAGTGCATTCCAGATCCTAACCACTCGCTGTGTGAAAAAGTTTTTCCTCAAGTCACCTTTAATTCTTTTGCCAATCACCTTAAACCTATGTCCTCTGGTTCCTGACCCTTCCGCCTATGGGAAGAGATTCTCTCTATCTATTCTGTCTAGATCCTTCATGATTATGAATGAGGGGAGGCAATATAAACTAAATGGTACAATTTTCAAGTGGGTGCAGGAACGGACACACCTGGGGGTGTACGTACACAAGTCTTTGAAGGTGGCAGGACAAGTTGAGAAGGCTGTTAAAAAGGCGTACTGGGGTCCTTGGCTTTATAAATAGAGGCATAAAGTACAAAAGCAAGAAAGTTATGCTGAACCTCTACAAAACACTAGTTAGGCCCCAGCTGGAATATTGTGTACAATTCTGGGCACCACACTTTAGGAAGGATGTCAAGACCTTAGAGAGGGTTCAGAAATTCAGTGTGTACGATCCACAGGATGCACTGTAACAACTCGCGAAGGCTTCTTCAACAGCATCTCCCAAACCCGCGACCTCTACCACCGAGAAGGACAAGTGTAGCAGGCACATGGGAACAACACCACCTGCACGTTCCCCTCCAAGTCACACACCATCCCGACTTTGAAATATATCGCCGTTCCTTCATCGTCGCTGGGTCAAAATCCTGGAACTCCCTTCCTAACAGCACTGTGGGAGAACCTTCACCACACGGACTGCAGCGGATCAAGAAGGCGGCTCACCACCACCTTCTCAAGGACAATTAGGGATGGGCAATAAATGCTGGCCTCACCAGCAACGCCCACATCCCATGAACGAATATTAAAAAAAAATTGACTAGAATGGTACCAGGGATGAAAGACTTCAGTTATGAGGAGAGGCTAGATAATCTGAGGTTGTTCTCCTTAGAGGAGAGAAGGTTAAGGGGAGATTTGATAGACGTGTTTAAAATCATGTAGGGTTTTGATAGAGTAAATAAGGAGAAACTGTTTGCGGTGGCAGAAGGGTCGGTAACCAGAGGACATAAACTTAAGGTAATTGGCAAAAAAAAGAGGCGGCATGAGGGAAGAAATGTTCACGCAGCAAATTGTTATGGTCTGGAATGCAGTGCCTGAAAGGGCGGTGGAAGCAGCTTCAATAATAACTTTCAAAAGGGAATTGGATCAATACTTGAAGTGGAAAAATTTACAGGGCTATGGGGTAAGAGCAGTGGAATGGGACTAATTGGATAGCTCTTTCACAGAGCCGGCACAGGCACGATGGGCCGAATGGCCTCCTTCTGTGCTGTATCATTCCATGATTCTAAATAATCAATAGTACCATCAAACAACACCTACTCACCAATAACATGCACATTGATGCTCAGTTCGGGTCCACCATAATCACTTGGCTCCTGACTCCATCACAGTTTTGATCCAGACATGAATGCTTCAGCTTAATGCCAGAATAGAGGTGAGAAGAGCTGCCCTCAATATCAAGGCAGCATTGGACCAAGTATGGCACCAAAGACGCAAAGCAAAACTAAAGTCAGTGAGGGTTCATGGGAAAACCCTTCAGTGGCTGGAGACATACTTGGCACATAGGAAGATGGCTGTCTTTGTTGGAGGCCAATCGTTGTAGCCTCAGGACATCACTGTCGAAGTTTCTCAGGGCAGTGTCTTTGATCCAACCATCTTCAGCTGCTTCAGCAATGACCTACTCTCTGTCATAATGTCAAGAATAGGGTTGTTCTCTGATAATTCTACAGCTCTGTTCACGACTCCCCCAATAATGGAGCAGCCTTTGCCAGCCTACAGAAGGACCTGGACAATATCCAAGCTTGGGCTGACAATTGGCAGGTAGCATTTTCACCACAAAAGTGACAGGTAATGACCATCTCCAACAAGAAAAGGCCCAACCATCTCCCCCTGAGCTTCACTAGCACCACCAACACCAAGTCGACAATTGTTAAGATATTGGGGGTCATCACTGAATAGATGCTTAACTGGACCAGCCATATCAATACCATGGCTACTAAAGCAGGGAAGAGGCTGGGTACTATGTGACAGGTGGTTCACCTCTTAACTGCTCAAAGTCTCTCCATCATCTACAAGGCTCAAGTCAGGAGTGTGATGGAATATTCACCACTTGCAACAACACTCAAGCCTACTTTGACAGCATCCCCTAGCTCTGCAAACTCTACCGCCAAGAAGGAGAAAAGCAGAAACATCAATACCATCATCTGCCAATTTCTCTCCAAGTCACACACCATCCTGACTTGGACATATACCACTGTTCCTTCACTGTCGCTGCATCAAAATCCTGGAATTCCCTACCTAACACCATCATGGGAGCATCATCACCACAAAGACTGTAACTGTTCAAGGAGAAGGGCCACCACATGATCACCATCCTCTAATGGCAACTAGCAATGGGCAATAAATGAAGTCTTGCCAGCTTCACCCACATTATAAGAACAAATTAAAAAAAAAGATTTTTTTTATAGTTGTATAAAGGAATCAAATTGCCCAATTCAAGTCTTATTTGTAAAATATGCACAATGTACTTGATACGCTTCGGCTTATCTGAACCACTATCCTGAAAAAATTATTTAAGAAGAATTTTTATGCTAGACTTAATTTAAACATCTTGCTAAATATATGATCAGCATCACACGTGTAAATTTGTTACTGCTGTGCATTATTTCAATATTTAGCATTCACGATGTTAGGGGACCATGCTCCTTTTTCCATAAAATATTTATGGGGTAAAGTCAGTCATAAGGTAATATATGAGGAAATACATCCTGCCTCAATGAATAAATATCATGTTCACATGGTGAAGTATTTATAAATTAATAGGAGGCTTTTATGGTGACTACACTACTGCATAATTCAATTTATCCACATCATCTTGTACTGGTCTCCATATTATATTACGAAAAGGATAGAGACACTGGAGAAGATGCAAAAAAGATTTACTAGAATGACACCAGAACTAAGAGGTTATACCTATCAGGAAAGATTGAGCAGGCCAGGGCTCTTTTCTCTAGAAAAGAAAAGACTGAGGGGTGACCTGATAGAGATCTTTAAGATTATGAAAGGGTTTGATATGGAAACATCTTCTCTATGTCTATCCTAAGACCATAAGAGACCATAAGAGATAGGAGCAGGAGTAGGCCATTAGACCCAACCTGTTCAATCTTTCCTCATAAGACAACCCTTCCATACCCAGGATCAACCTAGTGAACCTTCTCTGAACTGCCTCTAATGCAAGTATGTCCTTCCTTAAATAAGGGCACCAGAACTGTACACAGTACTCCAGGTGTGGTCTCACCAGCACCCTGTACAGTTGTAGCATGACTTCCCTGCTTTTATACTCCATCCCCCGAGAAATAAAGGCCAATATTCCGTTTGCCTTCCGGATTAACTGCTGCACCTGTATGTTGACTTTTTGTGTTTCATGTACGAGGACACCCAGATCCCTCTGTACCGCAGCATTTTGTAGTAGTTCTTCATTCAAATAATATTTTGCTTTTTTATTTTTCCTCCCAAAGTGGATGACTTCACATTTTCCCACATTTTATTCCATCTGCCAAATTTTGGCCCATTCGCTTAACCTGTCAATATCCCTTTGCAGACAATTGGGGCCCGATTTTAGCACCCGGTCTCGGGTGCGTTCTCGGCGGGGGGGCCTCTAAAATCCCGAAATCGAGGAGCGGGACCGGATCGCGCCTCGATCCCGCCCACTTCCGGGTTCCGCGCTGACGTGCGGGGGTGCGTGCGCAGCCCCCGCTGGTGGGAATCCCGCAGGCAATTAAAGCCAGCGGGGTTCCACTTGAGTGTATTTATCTAGGTATTTCAGGTCATTAAATGACCTGATTGAGCTGTTTTTTTTAACAAGTGTGGGATTTTACGGTGAAATGAGACTGTTTCCCATACTGGGGGAAACACTCTCACTCCCAACGGACGTGATGCAGCTAGCAGCCCGTGGCAGCTGCCAAGGTGCATTCCACAGGTGGGGGGGAGAGCCTTCACCCACGCAGGAGGACACTCCGTAACATTGGGCAACGCCTGCCCTCCACCACCCTCCTCCAAGCAAGAAGATTCACCGGCGTGGAAGTGCAACCCCTGTGCGAGGACACACTTTTCTACCGTGCACAACCCCGCAGACCTACACCTGCCAGATGGGTGCTGCGTTGACATCCTCGGAGGACGAACAGCATGACCAGCCTCAGCAGCCTCGCAGTCCACGCCGTCCGCCTCAGAGACGTGCATCCCCACAACACGGTGCTGTGGCACATCCACCTGCACAGCAGGATGGAGGGCAACCGCAGAGAGAGATGCGTCGCAGGAGGCACTACCCTCCGCACAGGGTCTATAGACCGAGGCTCAGCTTCATGGACCTCTCTGAGCAGCAGTGCATACGTAGGCTCAGAGTCACTCGCCAGGTAGTCGCCGACATCTGCAGCCTCCTTAATGACGAGCTGCTCCCGGATGGACCAAGCAGCATCTTCTTACCCGTCGCCGTCAAAGTCACCACTGCCCTCAACTTCTTCGCCTCCGGATCCTTCCAGGGTGCCACGGGGGACATCACCGGGGTCTCTCAGTCGTCTGCACACAAGTGCATAAGGCAGGTCACCGATGGGTTTTTCCGCAGGGCCTCGACCTACATCAACTTCGCCATGGATGAGCGCAGCCAGACGGAGAGGGCGGTTGGATTCCATGCTGTGGCTGGCTTCCCATGGGTGCAGGGTGTAATCGATTGCACTCACATAGCAATACGGGCACCTCCACATGAGCCAGGGCTGTTCATCAACAGGAAAGGGTATCACTCCATGAACGCCCAGCTCATTTGTGACCACCGCCAGAGATTCCTACACGTGTGCGCCAGATACCCTGGCAGCTGCCACGATGCCTTCGTCCTCAGAGAGTCCACCATCCCGCCCCTCTTCCACGCACCCAACACCGGCAACGGCTGGCTCCTCGGCGACAAGGGATATCCCCTGCACACGTGGCTTATGACACCTCTGAGGAACCCCATTACCGAGCCGCAGCGTTGATATAATGACAGCCACATTGCTACCAGGTCTACAATTGAGCAGGCTATAGGGCTGCTCAAGATGCGCTTCAGGTGCCTTGATCGTTCCGGGGGAGCGCTCCAATACACGCCACTCCGAGTGGGACGAATTATAGTTGTCTGCTGTGCCCTGCATAACATGGCACTACAGAGAGGGGTGCCGCTGGAGGAGGCCCCATGCACACCCGCCACCCACATTGAGGACGACAATGAGGAGGAGGAGGAGGAGGAGGAGGGGTATGAGGGAGAGGAGGAGGAATGACCCATGGGCCGAACACCGGCTCACCTGCGTGCTCGTCAGGCCAGGGAGGCACCCATATGCCAACGGTTCTCCTAACATCACATTGTGTGAGGCGTTCACATGTCATAACGTGCACAGACGAGGGTCCATACAGGCTCCCTCCACAGAAGAGTGGTGCCTGTGCACCTGCACCCACTGTATTATGCCCAATGGGTGGGACAGGGTGGTCGTCGTCATGATGAGGCGCACGGAAGGGACATATTGCACACGCCGCAGAATTATGGACAAGAGGTGGCAGCATTGGTGAGAAAAAGTGAGTTTATTTTGTGTTGCCATTCAAAGACTGGAAATAAAAAGATAACAAATAGACAAACACCCTGGTGCAATCCCTGTGTGCTCACGGAACTTTGGGTTTTCGTTTCCTGGTACCCCCACGTGGTGCTACCCCTGTGGCTCCAGCAGAGGTGGTGGCAGGTTGCTCCTGTTCGTGCCCTGACCTGGTAGATGCTTTGGGCCGACGCCCCCTGGGTTTCGGTGCCCGTGAGGGCACCTCCACAGACTGCTCCTCCTGCACCTGTGCAGGGGCAGGCTCGGCCACCTGGAGAGGATGGACTATTGCGGGCACTGGTTGAGAGGGGGGCAACGGGTGAGACGTGGGGGCGCCTTGAGTAGCATCCACACTTCCATTTCCCCGTTCACCATCTTCCCTCTCATGGCCAAGGCCCACATCACCCCTTCCACCCTGCTGGACGGCAGTTTGGATGACGTGGGTGAGACCTTGCAAGGCCACCTCCAATGTATCTGTCAACCTGTTGATGGTGGCAGAATGTTGTTCACCCTGAATCCGAACAGCCGTTGTGAGGGCCTGCATGGACTCAATGGTGAGCTGTGCGTGACACTCGAGGGAGGCTAGCCTGTCCTCCACCGCAGACGTTCCCACACCTACCCGCGACACTATCTCAGAGATGCCTTCACGTCCCTGCAACACTATCTCGGCGATACCCTCCTGCACCTGTGCCACCATTCCCCTCATGCAGGAGTTGGACTCCTCCATCCTCCGTGCGATTGTGGAGAGTGCGCGTGGCACCTCTCCCAGTACCTCAGCAATGTGCTGGTGCCCCTCGACGACTCTCCTTTTGACTGGTGGCCCCCTGGGTTCAGCATCTGCGTCCGGCTGAGCAGAGCCTGGAGAAGAGTGCTCCCACCGACGCGGACCCTCCGCGGCTGACCCTGCCACCAGGCTCATGTGTGACGATGCAACCTCAGAGACGGGCATGTCCTCTGAGGAATCGCCCTCAACGGAAACGTCGATCGCAGACGGCCCTGCAAGAGAACAGAGGGCAATATCAGGCATGTGACCAAATGTGGCGGTGCGGCATATGCCATGTGATGCTAAGATCATTCGCGCTCATGAGTGCTGAGTGCCAGCTTTCCCTTACCGGCCGTTTCGCCAGAACCAGCCTCGCCATCCGCCATGGACAGGCAATGTAGCGTGTGGCTGATCTCCAACGCCTCGACCTCGGCGTCTGTCAGAGCCACCTCGTGTGGCGGGCCCCCTCCGGTGCATGCCCTATCGCGTGCGTTCCTGCACCTCTTCTCCTGTGAGGGCAAAACACAAAAACGTTATTGAGTGATGATTGCAATGTGAGACGCTTCAAGCATTGGTGTGAGTGGGTTGAGCGTGTGGCAGATGGATGGGAGGATGCGTGTGCCACATGGCCATCCCATTGTATGGGCATTGGGGTGTGTGGTAGTGGTCGAGTGGGGACAGGGACGGTGGGTACGTGCAGGCACTGTGAGGATGATAGTTGGGTGGCTGTGAGGATTGGTGCGGGAGCGCAGTGCTGTCAGTGGAGATGGGGTTGTGAGGTGTTTGAGGTGCTGTGGAAGACAGAGTGACGCAGAGTGCGTTAGTGTACTCACTTTCCCGGACCTGGTGAGGTCATTGAATCTCTTCCGGCACTGAATCCAAGTCGGGTGGTGTTGCCCCTGCTTGTGACCTCCGCCGCCACCTCCTCCCATGCCCTCTTGGTGGCGCTGCCAGGGCACCTCCTTCCATCGGTGGGGAATAGCGTCTCCCTACTCATACGGACCCCGTCCAGCAGCACCTGGAGGGCGTGGTCCGTGAATCGGGGAGCAGCCTTACCCCTGCGCTCCTCCATCCTGCATGGACTCTAGGTTGTGGCTGGAGGGGCTTTGGTGGACTGCCCCTTTAAATAGAGCTCCACCATCGCTCAGACGTCAATGCGCATGCGCAGGCCGCCGGCACGCAGCTGAGAAGCGGGGAACCCGTAACTGCCGGCTAATTACATCAATCATCCCGCGATCGCGCGCGCAACGCACTCAATTCGGACGGCGCGTTTTTCTCGAGCCCGACTGACCACCCGCTGAGAACCCGCACCCATGGTAAAATCGGGCCCTTGGTGTCCTCCTCACAACTTGCTTTTCCACCTATTTTTGTATCATCAGCAAATTTGGCCACAAGACACTCTGTTCCTTCATCCAAGTCATTGATATATATTGTAAATAGTTAAGGCCCCAGCGCTGATCCCTGCGGCACCCCACTAGTTACAGATTGCCATTTTGAAAATGACCCTTTTATCCCGACTCTTTGTTTTCTGTTAGTTGTCAATCCTGTATCCATGCCAGTATATTACCCCCAACACCAGGAGCTCTTATCTTGTGCAGTAATCTTTTAAATGGCACCTTATCAAATGCCTTTTGGAAATCCAAATATACTGCATCCATTGGTTCCCCTTTATCCACCCTGCCCGTTGCTTCCTCAAAGAACTCTAATAAATTTGTCAGACATGATTTCCCCTTCATAAAACCATGTTGACTCTCCTTGATTGTATTATAAGTCTCCAAATGTCCTGCTATTACTTCCTTAATAATGGATTCTAGCATTTTCCCAATGACAGATGTTAGGCTAACTGGTCTAGTTACCTGCTTTCTGTCTCACTCCCTTCTTGAATAGGGGTGTTACGTTTGCAGTTTTCCAATCCGCTGGGACCTTTCCAGAATCTAGTGAATTCTGGAAGATTACAACCAATGCGTCCACTACCTCTGTAGCCACTTCCTTTAAGACCCTCGGATGCAAGCCATCAGGTCCAGGGGACTTATCAGCCTTTAGACCCATTAGTTTACCTCGTACTTTTTCTCCCTCCCCTTTGCCCCTTGATTTTCTACTATTATTGGTATGTTATTCGTGTCTTCTACTGTGAAGACAGATACAAAATATCTGTTCAATTCCTCTGCCATTTCCTTGTTTTCCATTATTATTTCCCCAGTTTCATCCTCTAAGGGACCAATGTTTACTTTAGCTACCTTCTTCCTTTTTATACACTTGTAGAAGCTTTTACTGTCAGTTTTATATTTCTTGCTAGTTTACTCATAATTTATTTTCTCCCTCTTTATTATTCTTTTAGTCATCCTTTGCTGGTTTTTAAAGTTTTCCCAATCTTCGGGCTTACCAGTAATCTTTGCCATGTTGTATGCTTTTTCTTTTAACCTGATACCATCTCTGACTTTCTTAGTTAGCCATGGTTGGTTCACCCTTTTTGTGGAGTCTTTCCTCCTCACAGGGATATATTTTTGTTGCAAGTCATAAAATATCTTTTTAAATGTTTGCCACTGCTTATCACCATCATACCATCTATGGTCAATTTAGTCCACTTTAGTCAATTCCACCCTCATTCCTTTATAATTGCCTTTATTTAAGTTTAATACAGTAGTTTCAGACCCAAGATCCTCGCACTCAAACTGGATATGAAATTCTATCATGTTATGATCACTGCTTCCCACTTGCAGGGGAGACCTGAACTACGGGCCATAAATATAAGATAGTCACTAATAATTCCAATGGGGAATTCAGGAGAAACTTCTTTACCCAGAGAGTGGTTGGAATGTGGAACTCGCTAGCACAAGGAGTAGTTGGGGTGACTAGCACAGATGCATTTAAGGGGAAGCTAGATAAACACATGAGGGAGAAAGGAATAGAAGGATATGCTAATAGGGTTAGATGAAGTAGGGAGGGAGGAGGCTCATGTGGAGCATAAACATCGACATGGACCTGTTGGGCCGAATGGCCTGTTTCTGTACTGTACATTCTATATAATTCCATGTAATCTTAAACATTTCATTAAATATTCAAAGACCTGTCCTAATCCATGAATAAATGCATATAATCTGGGAATGAAATATTTTGGGACTTCATTACATTCCTTGAGTATCAGTGATATTCTAAGATGTTGAATGGTCTTAGTGATATCTGTTGCAATCTATAATATATTCAAGTTCTTAAGTTTTCCGCTTTGTCAAAACTATTTACTGTTATCATGATTTCTCACCTCGAGATAACGCCCAAAGTGTAATGGTAATGACAACTACTTTTACTTTCTACAGGGAACAGTGCAATGCCTGTTATTTAGTCCTCTCCACACTGGTGGCAATGTTTTTTTTTATTCGTTCATGGGATGTGGGCGGCGCTGGCGAGGCTGGCATTTATTGCCCATCCGTAATTGCCCTTGAGAAGGTGGTGGTGAGCCGCCTTCTTGAACGCTGCAGTCTGTGTGGTGAAGGTTCTCCCAAAGTGCTGTTAGGAAGGGAGTTCCACAATTTTGACCCAGCGACGATGAAGGAACAGCGATATATTTCCAATTCGGGATGGTGTGTGACTTGGAGGGGAACGTGCAGGTGGTGTTGTTCCCATGTGCCTGCTGCTCTTGTCCTTCTAGGTGGTAGAGATCGCGGGTTTGGGAGGTGCTGTCGAAGAAGCCTTGGCGAGTTGCTGCAGTGCATCCTGTGGATGGTACACACTGCAGCCACAGTGTGCCGGTGGTGAAGGGAGTGAATGTTTAGAGTGGTGAATGGGGTGCCAATCAAGCAGGTTGCTTTGTCCTGGATGGTGTCGAGCTTCTTGAGTGTTGTTGGAGCTCCACTCATCCAGGCAAGTGGAGAGTATTCCATCACACTCCTGACTTGTGCCTTGTAGATGGTGGAAAGGCTTTGGGGAGTCAGGAGGTGAGTCACTCGCCGCAGAATACCCAGCCTCTGACATACCGGTCCAAGTTTCCATCTTCCAACTCCAAGGCATTTTTGCCATCATTTTCAATTTTATTTTTGTTTTTATTTATTTTTCATTTATTTTTTGAGGGGGAATGCCTGCCAATGGTCAGCCTACAGTCCCCCACTCAGGCTCTCTGCTTCCTCTTCAGCTTACTGCTCAGGCCACAGTTTTAGGTTGATCCTTCTCCAAACCCTCTTTCCCTCTTTGGCCTCCGACTGCCCCACTCACCTTTGGCCCCATCCTAACCTTGGCATCAGCCTGCCCTGCCCGGCCCTCAATCACCCACGCCCACTCTCTAATTAACTCCGTACGTCCCTGTCTCCATCTGCCCTGTTTTCCACTATTCCAGTCCCACTGCACTTGCTGCCTGCTCCTGCTCCCTCGGCCCACCCAATCGTGGTCCCAATGGCTGTCTCAGGTCACCCCTTCTTCTCTGTTTTTTGTTTCATTAAAATACTATGGGGGCAGGGGAGGGTTAGAAGTACCAAGGTGATAACAGGGATGGGGGCAACTGACAGTTCTTTCTTCTGCTTAGCAGTTGATTTTGATCTCTCATCTTTGGTAGCTACTGTTCAATGGCTGCAGACGACATTGAGAAATAATAATTTTCCCCAGGTGCCTTATGACTACTCTAGGATAGCTGTAACTTCTGCAAAGGATGGAGTAGAGCTGGCAAGTAATGATGGCTCATCTGTGGAGACCAAAAGACAATTTGCAACAGACACACATACTGGAACTGGAGGAAAACAGTTGCAGCTGTCATTTTGGAAAAGACTTACAAATGCAAATGACCTGCTACTATTGAGCAGTGTAGAAAAAGCTTTCTAATATATATATATAAGGAACATTACTCTCATTTATGGGCAGATTGCATAAGTTGCATTTATGCACAGTACTTAATTTTTTTTACTGCATTGCAAAAATGTGTTGAAGAAAATGTAATTTAAACTTACTGAATATCTAGGCAGATGTTTCATCCTCTGCACTAACTTTGAAGATCTTTGCAAGCCTGACTTCTGCTTAGTTGGCCACTGCCTTGAAAATGTCCATTGTTTCACAATCCTATTGAGGTTATTAATTATTTTTCAATAATCTTTTGGGGTTCAGTAAAGTTTGGCAAGTTTTTGGCATTTACAGGCCCTTCCTGTAGGTGCTGCTTGAATTCCAAAACTGTTTTAGAAAAATAAATAATTCTGGAGAAATGTTGCCACTCTTGTCCCCATTTTGCTAATTTGCCAACAGCAGCATATGATTTGCATTTTTTACCATATATTATCATGCATAAATGCCTGCTGGAGCAGCAGATTTAAATAAAGGCAACTAACCTCTGATCCTATATCTTAACTGCTGGTTGTAAACTATGCTGTTGATTTATAGAAATTGCTGCCTGGGCAGGAGGTGAATGATTTGACCACCTGAATGCTGTCTAAATACACTGAATGCCCTCAGTTTGGATTATGCTCTCATTGATTCTAACAGTGCTCAGCTATTTGGCACACCACTTGGAAACTGAAGCAGATGTCAACGCGGATGAATGGTGATTAGTTTTAAGACCCTAGTCATAATAAATCTTCCGTTCCTTATCAACCCGATGAATGAAAGAACTATATAGCCACGCATTTAGGAGGCTCACGCCCACTTCTCATTATTTAAACATTCACAGTATGCACTCATCAAAACCACTTTTATCCAGTGCTACAATCTAGTTTTTAAACTATTTGAATGCCGTTAACCCTTACTGACTGTCACTGTGTCTATATGCAATAGTTTTCTTGACAGCTGACATATCAACATGCCCTTATCTCCATCACTATTATAATCTTACTTTTTTTCCCTGGGAGGGAGTGAAGGAAATTATTGCATTTTGAGATGATTAATGCATCATTGAGGTTTTAGCTCCAATAATATCAGGTTAATTCTTGTTACTGTAAAAAAGGAACTTTTGTCTTACTGTCAACTATTGTTTCCTCTTCAGCATCCAAATTGTCACTTTCCCTTGCACTGTTGCTCCATAATGCCTGAATTTAGTACCAATTTTTCAAATGTTTCAATACTAAAAAGAATGCCATTAGCCAACAATAAAATTATCTAACAGGAACTTAATTATATCTCGGCATTTTGCAGGGCCAGTCTCCTTCCATAATTGCCATGATATTGTACTGTTTCTTCTGGCAATTTACAAAGCAATACACACAAGATGTGAAACATCAGTACCTAAAACTCAAGGACATTGATGCATTTGAAGAACAGAAAGTTGACATAAATTGATCCCAATACTGAATCAACAATGGCACTAGGCCAGTGGCTAGTAATAGTAGGGGGTACTACTTGCTGATTAAGGCAGAGAAAGTAAGGAAACCTGCTTAGGAATTCAAATCTGAAAGCGAGAGGCAGAAGCAGAAAAACCATGAGAAAAATACCTGTATGGCGGGAGGTAGAGGGCGTTTTGTTTTGAAGAAGGTGATTATAGTGATGGAATGCAGAAAACAGAGATGAAGCAGTATAGAAAGTTCTTAGGCACGGAAAAGTGCTGAGAAAAGAGCTTTTTTAAAATTAAAATTACAACTGCATTTCAATATGATTTATATTCATAATTTGTGATTAAATTTTAAAAAATGTACCTAAACCAAGTTGAGCTTTGTGAATCTCTCTTCGTGACTTGGAATTCTAAGATTCATCACTCTTCTTTGAACTCGCGCCACACATCAATATCCATTTAGAGGCACAGTGCCCAAAAGTTGCACACAATAGAGTACGTTTTCCTCTATTTTCTCATGTTAATGAAAAATTTGCCATGAGTATAAATCAGGAAAATAGAAAAATATACCACAATATTCCAAATGTGGCATCACAGTGATATAAAAAAATTGGAATAACTTGTTTCAACTAGTAGTCAGATGCCATCTAGAAGTAGCCTAGTATTTTATTAACATTATTTAAAGTAACTAAAGTAACTTTACATTGACCAGAAAATTTCACTGAATGATCGATAAGAAATACCCAAATGCTAAACTATACAGCCATAACCCTCAGATGAGTCATGCTCAAACTGTACAATGTACATGCTCTGTGCAATGAAGCATTTGTCTTTATTATTTTTGGGATTCTCTATTGATGGTTGCAGTACACACAGGGTTAATGCTGCTTTCTGTTAGCTGTTTCTGCAATACAGGAATACACATTTCATTCTGACAGGCTGAAGTTAATTAATATGCCTTTGAGTTTCGATTTATATCAAGCAATGGGTAGATCAAACGCCAATATCGATTGAATGTACAGTCATCAGTATCAATCTGTTGACAATTGATTACAGCAGTAATTCAATCTAAGGGCCCATATTCCATGTATCTTTTTAAAGCATAGTTTGAGTGATTATAAGCAATACAGTTTGTTAGTGTGTTTCATTCTGATATGCCTTCAAAAGATTTTGAAACTGACTTGGTCAAGTTATCTGGCACAGATCAAATAAGCAAGCCAAGCCTGGGTGGTGATTTTGATTGACAGCTGTGTCACAGACCTGTGAGAAGAAGCAGGGTCAATAATTGGCTTTAGTCCTTTAATGGATGTGTGGCTAAGGCTTCCAATTTTGAATATAGCTGGAATCGTAGCCCAGCCAGTCAGCCTGCAGCAAGCAGAAAGTCTGGGCTAGATTGACTGTAGTGTTTCACCCCATAAGAAGCAAGCAACAATTTTCAGGGATTAATTATATTGAATGATAGCTCAGGGGAAGTGTTTTTGTTGTTTTGATATGTCATGAACAATAGCAAAGTTTGTAAATACATGCCTGGAATCTCCGGTGGGAGATTGGCAAAAGTCCTAGAGAAATGCCGCAAAACGGCTGTTTGCACCTTTTTCTGCAGGGCTTCCGATAACCTCCTGCTGAAGTTACGGGAGGAGATAGTGAGAATCCTGCAGAAATTCAGGGCCACATTTTTTTGTACTGAATACTGTTCACCTACTGGTTCTGTATGAAATAAATTGCCTCTTGGTCATTGGCCTGAGCCGTGACCTGATAGAAGTGTACATCCAATCCACCTGCTAAAGATTAGGAGAATCACACAGTGTCATTTGACACTTTGTAATAAGATGGTGTCAGTGACAAGGGTCCTCTGGTCAATCCCTGGGTTTTGTTATTGTTTACTTACATATTGGGCAGGTAAAAGGTACACTCCATTTCTTAATTGCCATGAGGTCCCTTTACAGGAATGGTAACACTGAATCAGAGTAGAATATGTAGTGTAATGCAAAAATGTAGCACTCTGATCAGATCATATCTTGAGCACTGTATGCAGTTGTGGGCACCAAGACACAAGGGGGAAATTCATGGCCTGGAGGTAGTAGAGAGATCAGCCATGAGATTAATATTCAAGTTTCAGAGGACTGAGGTATGAGTAAACACTGGAGAAACTTGAGGTGACTAAGAGGTGACTTTAAAGAGGCATACAAGATAGTAAACGGTATGGAAAAGGTAGATCCAGAAATTTATTTCAAGTTAAACCATCAGAGTAGGACAAGGAGACACAGGTTCAAACTTATAAAAAGCAAATTTAGGACTGATGTCATGAAGTTCCTCTTCACACAAAGAGTGATCAACACATGGAATGGACTTTCGTAGAGTAATGGAGACGAATACCGTAAAACTATTTAAGAAATAATTGAATTACATATGAGGGGGGAGGGCTTTAGGGTCTTTCTGGATAATGCACTAAGATAGGCTGAATAGCCTTCCTTATTTGTATTTATCTTGTGATCTTACAAGTTATTCATGTGCAGCAAGAGACCCAGAACAGAACCTCTGAGGAACTCCATTCAATCAATATTGCTTAGACAGAATTTTTACCATTTCCCACCATTGGTAGGAAGAACAAGAAGAGGCAATATAAACTAGAGGGCACAATTCTAAAAGGGATACAGGAACAGAGAGATCTAGGGGTATATGTGTACAAATCGTTGAAGGTGGTAGGGCATGTTGAGAAAGCAGTTAAAAAAAGCATGTGGGATCCTGGGCTTTACTCAGCACCTCACTCTACCGCAAGCCCACGGACAACCTCACGATGCTCCACTTTTCCAGCTTCCACCCTAACCACGTCAAAGAGGCCATCCCCTATGGACAGGCCCTGCGAATACACAGGGTCTGCTCAGACGAGGAGGAACGCGATGGACACCTACAGACGCTGAAAGACGCCCTAGTAAGAACGGGATATGACGCTCGACTCATCGATCGACAGTTCCGACGGGCCACAGCAAAAAATCGCATAGACCTCCTCAGGAGACTAACACGGGACGCAACCAACAGAGTACCCTTTGTCGTCCAGTACTTCCCCGGAGCGGAGAAACTACGCCATGTTCTCCGCAGCCTTCAACATGTCATCAATGAGGACAAACACCTCGCTATGGCCATCCCCACACCTCCACTACTCGCCTTTAAACAGCCACCCAACCTCAAACAGACCATCGTTCGCAGCAAACTACCTAGCTTTCAAGAGAACAGCGTCCACGACGCCACACAACCCTGCCACGGTAACCTCTGCAAGACATGCCAGATCATCGACACAGATACCACCATCACACGAGATGACACCACCCACCAGGTGCATGGTTCATACTCCTGTGACTCAGCCAACGTTGTCTACCTCATACGTTGCAGGAAAGGATGCCCCAGAGCATGGTACATTGGCGAGACCATGCAGACGCTGCGACAACGGATGAACGGACACCGCGCAACAATCGCCAAACAGGAGGGTTCCCTCCCAGTCGGGGAACACTTCAGCAGTCATGGACATTCATCCACCGACCTTCGGGTAAGCGTACTCCAAGGCGGCCTTCGAGACACACGACAACGCAAAATCGTCGAGCAGAAATTGATAGCCAAGTTCCGCACCCATGAGGACGGCCTCAACCGGGATCTTGGGTTCATGTCACGCTACACGTTACCCCACCAGCGAACAAATGTTATCTGTTTTTAATATAATGGGTCATTTGCTGGCTCTCTCTGCCTTCCGGATGTTTCTGCCTCTCTCTGTTTTTTTTTCTCTGTTTTTTTTTCCCTGTTTGTTTTTTTGTTGAATGTGTATTCGGAGGTTCTGCAGGTAACACCTCTCTGTCTGAACACGGTGATTGCCTTGGCAACGGGCAGTTGCAGGGGCAGTCTGTAAACACCATGTATTGTTCAATATGTATAAATGCGTAGGCTTCAAGGAGATCTTGAAACATTTGCCTGAGGAAGGAGAAAATCTCCGAAAGCTTGTGAATTTAAAATAAAATTGCTGGACTATAACTTGGTGTTGTAAAATTGTTTACAATTTATAAACAGAGGCAGAGTACAAAAGCAAGGAAGTCATGATGAACCTTTATAAAACACTGGTTCGACCACAACTGGAGTATTGTGTCCAGTTCTGGGCACCGCACTTTAGGAAAGATGTGAAGGCCTTAGAGCAGGTGAAGAAAAGATTTACTAGAATGATTCCAGGGATGAGGGACTTTAGTTATGTGGTTAGACTGGAGAAGCTGGGGTTGTTCTCCTTGGAACAGAGAAGATTGAGAGGAGATTTGATAGGAGGTATTTAAAATCATGAAGGGTCTGGACAGAGTAGATAGAGAGAAACTGTTCCCATTGGCAGAAGGGTCAAGAACCAGAGGACATAGATTTAATGTGATTGGCAAAAGAACCAAAGGTGACATGAGGAAAAACTTTTTTACGCAGCGAGTGGTTATGATCTGGAATGCACTGCCAGGGGGGTGATGGAGGCAGATTCAATCATGGCTTTTCAAAGGGAACTGGATGAGTACTTGAAAGGAACACATTTGCAGGCTACGGGGATAGGGCGGGGAGTGGGACTAGCTGGATTGCTCTTGCACTGAGCCGGCATGGACTCCATGGGCCAAATGGCCTCCTTCCATGCTGTAACCTTTCTATGATTCTATCTTCTGCTTCCGACTGCCAAGACAGCTTTCAATCCAGCAAATTAATTTTACATTGATCTCATAAGCCTTTTATCTTTAGAAGTATCATGAATGGTACTTTATCAAATGTCTTCTGAAAATCTAAGTAAATTATATTCATCAAGTATCTTCATCTACTAGTTTGGTTACCTCTCAATGAATTCCAACAGATTACTTAGGTACAATCAATTTCTTCTAAATCTGTACTGACTGCTTCTTATAACCTCTGTGCCTTTTAGATGAGCACTGACAGCACCTTGTATAATGCTGTTAAGCATTTTCCTTACTGCAGATGTTAGGCTAACTAGTCTACAATTTCCAGATTTACATCTCACTCTTCTTTGGGCATCACAAAACCTATATACAACCTGCCAATTCTTTTGTTGGGATACTGTTAACTTCTGACAGCTCGATCAACTAGTCATACTCATGTGAGAATCTAGAGAGTGAGAGTAACTTATCATGGGAGGCATCACAATTAAGCCTGATCAACTCCTCATTTAACGTCCACCTGGACACTATTCAAGCAGGGGTTAGTGGATAACGATCGGGACTGGAAATCTTGGCTGGTTTCCTCTCCTTGACTCAGAGGCGCCAAGGCCAATTGTAGCTTGCCCTGTCTGAGATTAGCTAACTTGGCACAAGCTTACAACTGCATCTCAGATCTACAAGATTAACTAATCATTAGCTAGATTGAACCATAAAGACAAACATATGAGTAAAAGTAATGTCTTAAAACTAAAATGAAATGCCCTAAAACTAAAATGAAATGCCCAAATCCATCATGATGCCACATAAAGTGAGACCTATACAAATGGAAGGTCCCTTATCCATCATTTCTTTGCAAACAACAACTAGCAATTTGCATATTGGGGCTATTGCAAGCTCATATTTTCAAATGTAAATTTTACATCTTATCATAGAATCATAGAATCATAGAAGTTACAACATGGAAACAGGCCCTTCGGCCCAACATGTCCATGTCGCCCAGTTTATACCACTAAGCTAGTCCCAATTGCCTGCACTTGGCCCATATCCCTCTATACCCATCTTACCCATGCAACTGTCCAAATGCTTTTTAAAAGACAAAATTGTACCCGCCTCTACTACTGCCTCTGGCAGCTCGTTCCAGACACTCACCACCCTTTGAGTGAAAAAACTGCCCCTCTGCACCTTTGTGTATCTCTCCCCTCTCACCTTAAATCTATGCCCCCTCGTTATAGACTCCCCTACCTTTGGGAAAAGATTTTGACTATCTACCTTATCTATGCCCCTCATTATTTTATAGACTTCTATAAGATCACCCCTTAACCTCCTACTCTCCAGGGAAAAAAAGTCCCAGTCTGTCTAACCTCTCCCTATAAGTCAAACCATCAAGTCCCGGTAGCATCCTAGTAAATCTTTTCTGCACTCTTTCTAGTTTAATAATATCCTTTCTCTAATAGGGTGACCAGAACTGTACACAGTATTCCAAGTGTGGCCTTACTAATGTCCTGTACAACTTCAACAAGACATCCCAACTCCTGTATTCAATGTTCTGACCAATGAAACCAAGCATGCCGAATGCCTTCTTCACCACCCTATCCACCTGTGACTCCACTTTCAAGGAGCTATGAACCTGTACTCCTAGATCTCTTTGTTCTATAACTCTCCGCAACGCCCTACCATTAAAGGAGTAGGTCCTGGCCCGATTCGATCTACCAAAATGCATCACCTCACATTTATCTAAATTAAACTCCATCTGCCATTCATCGGCCCACTGGCCCAATTTATCAAGGTCCCGTTGCAATCCTAGATAACCTTCTTCACTGTCCACAATGCCACCAATCTTGGTGTCATCTGCAAACTTACTAACCATGCCTCCTAAATTCTCATCCAAATCATTAATATTAATTACAAATAACAGCGGACGCAGCACCGATCCCTGAGGCACACCGCTGGACACAGGCCTCCAGTTTGAAAAACAACCCTCCACAACCACCCTCTGTCTTCTGTCGTCAATCCAATTTTGTATCCAATTGGCTACCTCACCTTGGATCCCATGAGATTTAACCTTATGTAACAACCTACCATGCGGTACCTTGTCAAAGGCTTTGCTGAAGTCCATGTAGACCACGTCTACTGCACAGCCCTCATCTATCTTCTTGGTTACCCCTTCAAAAAACTCAATCAAATTCGTGAGACATGATTTTCCTCTCACAAAACCATGCTGACTGTTCCTAATCAGTCCCTGCCTCTCCAAATGCCTGTAGATCCTGTCTCTCAGAATACCCTCTAACAACTTACCCACTACAGATGTCAGGCTCACCGGTCTGTAGTTTCCAGGCTTTTCCCTGCCACCCTTTTTAAACAAAGGCACAACATTTGCTACCCTCCAATCTTCAGGCACCTCACCTGTAGCTGTTGATGATTCAAATATCTCTGCTAGGGGACCTGCAATTTCCTCCCTAACCTCCCATAACGTCCTGGGATACATTTCATCAGGTCCCGGAGATTTATCTACCTTGATGCGCGTTAAGACTTCCAGCACCTCCCTCTCTGTAATATGTACACTCCTCAAGACATCACTATTTATTTCCCCAAGTTCCCTACCATCCATGCCTTTCTCAACCGTAAATACTGATGTGAAATATTCATTTAGGATCTCACCCATCTCTTGTGGTTCCGCACATAGATGACCTTGTTGATCCTTAAGAGGCCCTACTCTCTCCCTAGTTACTCTTTTGCCCTTTATGTATTTGTAGAAGCTCTTTGGATTTTCCTTTGCCTTGTCTGCCAAAGCAATCTCATGTCCCCTTTTTGCCCTCCTGATTTCGCTTGCAATCTGACAAATTGGGAAATTTTGTTAGCATTTCAAGACCAGTGACTGGTGTAAAAGTTGATCCTAAGGTACGGCTATATACATAAAAGGACAACTGTGTCTGGGTGTATAAATAAAATATATCTAAAAGTAAGCTTGATTTTCCCTGATAGCTAAAGGCTCTATGTTTAGATACTTAATATAAATAAAGATTATGTTATCAATGAGAACTGTACAAAGAGAATCTTGAAGCCTATCAATTCTACATTCAATAAGTACACATAATAAGAACTCCTTGATATAGTACATATAGTTTATGGCTACCTCAGTAGTAGATAGAATAATGGATATGGTTGTTGATATAGTTTAACACTTTTTCCATGGTTCCCAAAATACCAAGGCACACAATATGGATGTATGAAAATTCAATAGTTAAGAGTCATCTTCCAGACAATGCAAATGTTGATTCTGTCCATTGAGATTAATGTGCATTGTTGTACTGCAAAATCAGTATCAACTGACTTTTTGACAACGTAGTCACCTCAGTCATTGAATTAGAGGGATGGGTAAAAAGAAAATACTTAACAGATAATTTACTGAAAGTCAGAAAAAAGAAACAGGAAATCATTTTTTTAAATTATTCTCGGGATGTGGGCATCACTGATAAGGCTGTTATTTATTGCCAATCCCGAGTTGCCCTTTCGAAGATGGTGGTGGGCTTTCTTCGTGCAGTCTGTGTGATAAAGGTACACCCACAATGCTTTAGGTAGGGAGTTCCAGGATTTTAGTCCAACGACAATAAAGGTACGGCAATATATGTCCAAGTCAGGATGGAGGTGATGGTGTCCTCATGCACCTGCTGCCTTTGTCCTTCTAGGTAGTGGAGGTCATGGGTTTGGGAGATTCTGCTGAAAGGTCTTGGCAAGTTGCTGCAGTGAATCTAGAACTAGAACTAGGGGGCATAATCTTAGAATAAGGGGCTGCTCTTTCAAAACTGAGATGAGGAGAAACTTCTTCACTCAGAAGGTAGTAGGTCTGTGGAATTTGCTGCCCCAGGAAGCTGTGGAAGCTACATCATTAAATAAATTTAAAACAGAAATAGACAGTTTCCTAGAAGTAAAGGGAATTAGGGGTTACGGGGAGCGGGCAGGAAATTGGACATGAATTTAGATTTGAGGTTAGGATCAGATCAGCCATGATCTTATTGAATGGCGGAGCAGGCTCGAGGGGCCGATTGGCCTACTCCTGCTCCTATTTCTTATGTTCTTATGTTCTTATGAATCCCGTAGACAGTACACACTGCAGCCATGGTACACTGATGGTGGAGGGACAGTGCACCCATCCAGACAAGTGAAGAGTATCCCATCACATTCATGGCTTGGGCCTTGTAGGTGGTAGAGAGACTTTGGGGAGCCACTCACCGCAGAATAGCCAGCCTCTGATTTGCTCTCGTAGCCACAGCATTTATATGGCTGGTCCAGTTCAGTTTCTGTTCACTGCTGGATGTTGATGATGGGAGACTCGGTGATGGTAATGCCATTGAATGTTAAGAGGAGGTGGTTAGACGCTCACTTGTTGGAGGTGGTCATTGCCTGACACTTGTGTGCTGCAAATGTTACCTGCCACTTACCGGCCCAAGCCTAGATGTTATCCAAATCTTGCTGCATGCTATCCGGGTCTCGCTACATGTGGGCATGGACTGTTTCATTATCTGAGGAATTGCAATTGGAGCTGTACACTGTGCAATCATCAGTCAGCAACCCCACTTCTGACTTTATCCTTATGATGGAGAGAAGGTCATTGATGACGCGGCTGAAGATAGTTGGGCCTAGCACCAATTTTTAGGCTGCAAGTTTTCAAATAACATATGGTACAAGTGATAGTGATGGTACAATGAGAAGGAAAGAAATGAGCAATATTAACAGAATGGTTCAAAAGTAAAAATCAAAACCAGCTAATCTAGCAGGCAGCATAATTCAGTACAAACATACTGTTTTGCTAATCCAAAAACCTGTGAAGTGAGGATGTCACAATGAACTGGTAGGGGTTAACTAAACTTCCTTTCATCCTGTAAACGATGGACACATAATTTAAAAAATGAAATGCTTAGATTACTAATTCATCCAGATAAAACATATCCATGGAAGCCTGAATGCACTTGTTTACTGTCTCTCTGCTTCCCTTTGATTCATACATGTGTACTGAAGTGTCCTCATAATGGCAAAAATGTGCTCCCTAAGAGTGCAGCTCTGCTTGACAATATTAATTATGTTTGAAGTAGAGAGGGTATATCACATGTGGCTAAAACGCAGAGAAGGTTATTATGAGCAATTACATGGTCTAATGGCAAATGCCACAGTAAACATGGAACATTTAATACTATACTGCATATGAAGGTATTTTTCATATTTCCACATTTTTGTCAGAAGAAAAAGAACCAGTTAAAAATGTTTTAAATGAGTGATACCCATGGATTGGGGGTAATATACTGGTATGGATTGAAAATTGGTTAACAGGAAACAGAGAGTAGGAATAAATGGGTTTTTTTCGGGGTGGCAGGCAGTGACTAGTGGGGTATCGCAGGGATCAGTGCTTGGGCCCCAGCTATTCACAATATATATCGATGATTTGGATGAGGGAACCAAATGTAATATTTCCAAGATTGCTGACGACACAAAATTAGGTGGGATCGTGAGTTGTGAGGAGGATGCAAAGAGGCTTCAAGGCGATTTAGACAAGTTGAGTGAGTGGGCAAATACATGGCAGATGCAGTATAATGTGGATAAATGTGAAGTTATCCACTTCAGAAGGAAAAACAGGAAAGAAGAGTATTATTTAAATGGTGATAGATTGGGAAATGTTGATGTTCAAAAGGAACCTAGGTGTCCTTGTACACCAGTCACTGAAAGCAAACATGCAGGTGCAGCAAGCAGTTAGGAAGGCAAATGGTACGTTGGCCTTCATTGCAAGAGGATTTGAGTACAGAAGCAAGGATGTCTTACTGCAGTTATACAGGGCCTTGTTGAGACCACACCTGGAGTATTGCGTGCAGTTTTGGTCTCTTTACCTAAGAAAGGTTATACTTGCCATTGAGGGAGTGCAGCGAAGGTTCACCAGACTGATTTTAGAAGAATGAAAGGGGATCTCATTGAAACATATAAAATTCTGACAGGGCTAGACAGACTTGATGCAGGGAGGATGTTTCCCCTGGCTGGGGGATCCAGAACAAGGGGTCACAGTCTCAGGATATGGGGTTGGACATTTAGGACTGAGATGAGGAGAAATTTCTTCACTCAGAGGGTGGTGAACCCGTGGAATTCTCTACCACAGAAGGCTGTAAAGGCCAAATCACTAAATATATTTAAGAAGGAGCTAGATAGATTTCTAGACACAAAAGGCATCAAGGGGTATGGGGAGAGAGTGGGAATATGGTATTGAGATAGACGATCAGCCATGATCATAATGAATGGCGAAGCACGCTCGAAGAGCCGAAAGGCCTACTCCTGCTCCTATTTTCTACGTTTTTATGGAATATAGTGTGATCGGCAGAGATATAACCAGGAATGTCAACAGGATACACATTGCATGCAAATATGTGCAATTTTGATCCCCTTGGGGTGGCAAACCAGCTGTTGCAGGACAAGCTAGCTGCCTCAAGGATCTGGCTGGGAGATCACTGATACTTCAGCCAGACCAGGTGTCACTCCACAAAGGGAAAGGGAAAAGTTGGATGGGAAGTCTCCACTGTGACACCCTTGCGTTCCCCTTGGCTTTCGGCAGCTAAGCGGAAAATAAAGATGTAAAGATAAACCGTAAAAAATATATGTAAATAGTGTGCCAAACTGTCCACATGCCTATTTTCTTTACATGCGGAAAGCGGAGGGCAAATTCAGCAATCTTGTACTTCCAGAAGAGAATGCAGGGCTACAACATTGTAGCACTGATATATATCTGACCTGTGCCCCCTTCAAACTGGGAACATCTGATTGCTAAATTTACTCCCATAACTGAACATAAAACTGCACCCAGAATCCACAGTATCATAGTAGTATCATAGAATGTTATAGCACAGAAGGAGGAAGCCATTCTGCCCATTGTGCCTATGCCGGCTCTTTCAACGAGCTATCAAATTAGTCTCACTCCACTGCTCTTTCCCCATAGCCCTGTAAATTTTTTCCCTTCAAGTATTTATCCAATTCCCTTTTGGAAGTTATTACTGAAAATGCTTCGACTACCCTTTCAGGTCGTGCATTCCAGATCATAACAACACTCTGCGTAAAAAAAACTGTTTCCTCATGTCGCCTCTGGTTCTTTTACCGATCACCTTAAATCTGTGTCCTCTGGTTACTGATCCTTCTGCCATTGGAAACAGTTTCTCCTTATTTACTCTATCAAAACTGTTCATGATTTTGAAAACCTCTATCAAATCTTCCCTTAACCTTCTCTGTTCCAAAGAGAACAACCCCAGTTTTTCCAATCTCTCCACATAATTGAAGTCCCTTATCCCCGGTACCATTCTAGTAAATCTCTTCTGCACCCTCTCCAAGGCCTTGACATCCTTCCTAAAGTGTGGTGCCCAAAATTGAACACAATACTCCAGCTGAGGCCTAACCAGGGCTTAATAAAGGTTTAGCATAACTTCCTTGCTCTTCCGTACTCTGTGCCTTTATTAATAAATTGTAAACAATTTTACAACACCAAGTTATAGTCCAACAATTTTATTTTAAAATCCACAAGCTTTCGGAGGCTTCCTCCTTCCTCAGGTGAATGTGGAAATTATTAATAAAGCCCAGGACCTCATATGCTTTTTTAACAGCCTTCTCAACTTGTCCTGCCACCTTCAAAGATTTGTGTATACACCCCCAGCTCTCTCTGTTCCTGCACCCCCTTTAAAATTGTACCATTTAGTTTATTTTGCCTCTCCTCATTCTTCCTACAAAAATATATCACTTCACTGCATTAAAGTTCATCTGCCATGTGTCTGCCCATTTCACCAGTCTGTCTATATCCTCCTGAAGTCTGCTACTATACTCCACATTGTTTGCTACATTCCCGAGTTTCATGTCATCTGCAAACTTTGAAATTATACCCTGTATACCCAAGTCCAGGTCATTAATATATATATCAAAAAGAGCAATGGTCCTCATACTGATCCCTGGGGAACGCCACTGTATACTTCCCTTCAGTTTGAAAAGCATCCATTCACCACTATTCTCTGCTTTATGTCCCTTAGCCAATTTTGTATCCACACTGCCACTTCCCATGAGCTTTGATTTTGCTTACAAGTCTATTATGTGGTACTTTATCAAATGCCTTTTGAAAGTCCATATACACAACCTCAACCATGTTACCCTCATCAACCCTCTGCGTTACTTCATCAAAGAACTCAGTTAAGTTCATTAAACACATCAAATTTGTTCTTTAACAAATCCATGCTGACTTTCATTTATTAACCCAATATTTTCAAAGTGCCAATTAATTTTGTGCCGGAATATTGTCTCTAAAAGTTTCCCCACCACCAACCTTAGGCTGACTGGCCTGTAATTGCCCGGTTTATCCCTCTCCCCTTTTCTGAACAGGGGTGTAACATTTGCAATCCTCCAGTCCTCTGGCAACATCCCCATATCGAAGGAGGATTGGAAGATTGTGGCCAGAGCCTCCGCAATTTCTACCCTTACTTCCCTCAGCAACCTAAGAGGCATCACATCTGGACCGGGTTACTTTTCTACTTTGAGAACTGCCAACCTTTTAAGTACCTCCTCTTTATCTATTTTTATCCTATCCTATATCACCACTACCTCCTCCTTTACTGCTACATTGCCAGCATCCTCTTCTCTAGTGAAGACTGATGTGAAGTATTCATTTAGTACCTCAGCCAGACCTTCTGCTTCCACAAGAAGATCTGCTTTTTTGTCCCTAATCGGCACCATCCTTCCTTTGATTACCCTTTTACTATTCATATGTTTATAAAAGTCTATTGGTTTCCCTTTTATGTTGGCCGCTAATCTATTCTCAAAATCTCTTTGCCCCTCTTATTCCCTTTTTTAGATCTCTGTGCTTTCTGTATTTAGCTTGGCTCTCTACTGTATTATGAACCTTGCATTTGTCATAAGCCGCCTTTTTCTGTTTCATTTTAATCTCTATATTTTTAGTTATCCAGGGAGCTCTAGCTTTGGATGTCCTTCCTTTCTCCCTCGTGGGAATGTGTCTACTCTGCACATGAACCATCTCCTTCTTGAAGGCTTCAGATTGTTCAATTACTGTTTTACCTACCAATTTTTGATTCCAATCCACCAGAGAAAGATCCCTTTTTAACTCAATGAAATTAGCCCTCCTCCATTTAAGTATTTTTACACTTGATTGTTCCTTGTTCTTTTCCATAACTATTCTAAACCTAACGATATTATGGTCACTGTTCCCCAAATGCTCCCCCACTGAAACGTGCTTAACTTGCCCCACTTCACTCCCCAGAACTAGATCCAGCACTGCTTTCTTTCTCGTTGGGCTGGAAACACAGTGATCAAGAAAGTTCTCTTGTATACATTTCAGGAACTCTGCCATCCCCCCACCCCGCCCCCCACATTTTCTTTCCTTCCCTATCTTTCCTGAATACCTTGTAGCCAGGAATCTTAAGTACCGAATCCTCCCCTACTTTGAGCCAGGTCTCTATTATTGCCACTATATCATAGTCCCATGTGGTGACTTGTACCTGCAGCTCACTAACCTTATTTACCACACTATGTGCATTTATGCCCGTGCACTCAAAAGTCATCTTTGACTGCCTTGCATTTGACCCCTGTTTGATCCCTCCTGTTTCTGAACAATTCTTTACTCTAGTGTTATTTGTCTTTCCCAGTCCTCTGAGCACCTTGTTTCTCCTCTCTAATGTTTCATTCTGGTGCCCACCCCCCTGCCAAATTAGTTTAAACTCTCCCCCACAGCACTAGTTAACCTCCCCATGAGCACATTGGTCACGGCTCTGTTGAGGTACCCCCTTTCCAGCATGTAACAATAAAAAAAATGAATGAGCTATCAACCTTGTGAAGCTACTAGTCAGGGCTACTGCATGTTAAACACCAAAGCAGTAAGCTATAGACAGAGCCAAGATGTCCCACAACCAACAGATCAGAACAAAGCTCTGTAGTCTTACAACAGCCAGTCAAGGGTGGTAGTGGACAATCAGGCAACTAACAGGAGCAGGCTCCAAGAAAATCCCCATCCTCAACCATGGCACAGCCCAATAAGTGAGTGCAAGATACAAGGCCAAAAGTGCTGAGATGATCCTACTCAGCCTTTTCCTGAAGGCCCCGCTATCATAGTTGCCAATGTCTAGCTAATTTTCACTCCACACCATTAAGAGGTGGCTGACTGCACTGCACAAAATGAAGACTATGGGCTCTGACAACATCTTGTCTGTAGTGCTGAAGATCTGTACCCAGAGCTAACCATTTCCGTAGCCAAGCTGTTCCAGTATAGTTATGACATTAGCATACCTACCTGACAATGTAGAAGATTGCTCATCTGTAAAGTGAAAGAGTCCTCAATAACGCCATCAAGTGAGTCCTACTCACCAATAATCTGCCCAATAATGCTCATTTCGTGCTCCATCAGAACCATTTGGTTCACCATAACCTTGGATGCAAGAACTGAATGTCAGAGGAGAGGTAAAAGTAGTTGCCCTCAACATCAAGGCAGCATTTTACCGAGTATAGAAACATGGAGCAGAAGCTTAACTGGCAACAAGGAGCAGAAGTCTAACTCGTCAAGCCATATCAACACCAAGGCACCAAAAGCAGGGCAAAGGCAGGGTACTCTGCAACAAATGGCTCACCTCCTGACCCCTCAAAGTTTCTCCACCATCTCCAAGATTCAGGGGTGTGATGGAATACTCACTAACTGTTTGGATGGATGCAGCTATCACAACACTCAAGGCGGCTGACATAATCCAGGACAATACAGTTCACTTGATTGGTGCCCCTGCCACTATCAATCCCCTTCATCATTGATGCACTGAGGCTTCAGTATGTACGATCTACAAAATGTACTGCACTCAGCTAACACTCAGAAAACACACACGTACCTCACCCAGCCACCAGCTCAAATGAAACAATGTGCCAGAAAGCATATAGGGCCATGTAGCCACTGCAGCATCAAATGTGGCATTAGCAGTTGCAGGCCTACTCTGGACCAAGCATAAGAAAATACAAGGCCACACCCATCCCAAGGGGCACCCACTCACACCCAGCAGGCAGACATTATACTTACGCCTCCCATTGGGGAAGCGCTTAGAGAAAGCAAGATGCATACCCATATAACAACACTGAGGGGAAGAACTAAGGCAAAAAAACATTAATCTCACATAAAGAGATCACTTTAAGGGAAATAAATTGGCCAGAATAAGGAAGCAGCAGATCGGTATCCATGGCTATTGAGATACAGCAGAGGGCAATGATAGTGTATTGGGCTACTACACTGTACATATGCAGGCAAGACTATTTATTATTAGATGGATCAGATGATTAGCTGAAGAAGTCATTAGTTAAAGTCTGTCGTTCAACATTTTCTATTGAAAACTGGAGTTTGGCAGTATTTCTTATACTATACAAATCATTGGTTAGGCTATAGTTAGAATATTGGGCACCTTTAGGAAGGATATCAAGGCCATGGAGTGTGTGCAGAAGGGATCGATTTAGATAATTCTCATCAGCCTGCACTTATAATATTGAATTAAATTAATGAGTTGAAAAATCTTATGTCATAAGAAAATGGAATATAAATACATTAGAATTAAGTGTGGTAGGTCACAGTAATGAAGAATTTGCATCAATGTGGGTTATATGTAAGCACTGATATTTTGCATAGCAAAATTAGAATGTGCACATGCCCTTCTTCTGAGCAGCCCTGCACTGGGACACCCAGTGAGCATAGGGGATGGAAAGAGAGGCGGGTGGTCAGAATGCTGCCTTCTGCCTCATAAGCATGGTTCCCTACAGGTAAGCCTCGGGAATCTCAGAGCTTTCCACCTGGTTGCCATCAGCTCCAGCACGTCCGACCTCCTCATCTTACCCAGGACGCTTGAAATCCAGGTTTGCACTGGCCTGAGCTTTCTTCCACCAAGATCCTCGCTGGTCTGGTTTACCACTCAAAGCACTTCAACGCAAAGCTGTACTTGCTCAAAGCATTTTTCAGCTTTTAGCAACCAAGGGTACAGGGGCTCAGCTGATCAGGGAAGGTACAGTTGTGCTGGATACATCTACAGACTATTGTTGCTCTCAGTAGTCATTGTCGCATTTTGATATTTAAAGAGTTATATTTAGATGTGTTTCAAAGCATTGTGCATTTACGCAAGTTAAGAAAGAATGCTCTGAGATAATAGGTGATTAAGATGGAAATGAGCTGGCTTTGATAGTGTTTCCAAATAGACTGTAAATAATAAGCAATTCATTAACTTCTCTTGGTGAATGATAAACACCTCGCAATGTGTTGGGGAGCTGTTGGTCCCAGCACTCAGCGGGGCATCTGGCAGACCTTCCTTTCTGGCTGTGACTAGCAAGAGATAAAACACAATCACACAGACACCTAAGTTTTTGAAAAGGAATGCTGCAAGACAGCCAGACAACAAGGTGGTGAGGAAATTGTAATGGGAGAGAACATAGTAAGAAATAATCTTGTTTAAATCAAGCTAGACAACATACAATAGCCTGTAGATGTAGGGAAGTGTAGCGAATTCATTATTTTGTATTATTACGTGTAGATACTTTACTATGAAATAAAGCAGTTTATTGATCCATACCATGCCTCGTCTGACCACCATTTGCTCGGTCCACTTTCAGAGAGTTTGAAAAATCACACATGCGGAAAACACGGATATTCAGTTTATATCACTTGGAAATACTATTGTTGAATTATGCTATTGTACAGGTCGATGTTCTGCAATGCGAGTCAGCTCCCATGAAAATTAGATGCTCAGACTGGGAGCAACTGATGCCACTAATCCAAGAAGGTAGGTCTTAAACTTGCCACAGTCATCCTATCACACTTTAGCCAAACTGAAGTGATTTCCAAACTGGTCAAGTTGTGTTTACTCTAAGAGGGCTGCTAGATGAAACATCATTATAGATAAAATTATGCAAATGACTTGTTCTGCATCCATGGAGCTGATTACTTGACAGGTTTAATTGTCAGACCATTGCACACTCTTGGATGGGATAGTAACAGCACTGGATTGAATGCTGGTTTAAAATAGTGTAAACAAATAAATTCAACATTTGTAATTCTTATAATCTTGCAATTGTGATCAAATTGATTTTGTGCAGCGGGGAAAAAAACCTATATTGCTTGGTTCTGCTTGGCGGTCTAATTAACGGCCATTTTTTTAAACTACAAAAGGAACAGTGCACTGCAATTAATATGATAGTCTGTGAAAACTCGCAGGAGATATTTAACCTTGCACTTCATAATCATGAAGATCACGGGGGAAGATTTCTTTTGCTTGCTATCTGTCAAAATTAGACAACAGTGCTGTAACTGTAGATGGATAATTTTGTACAAAGTTTTAAACCTTAATCATAATGCAACGTAAAGCACATTTTCAACTATAACCATTTCATTTTGGTAAAAAAAATAATTGAAGAAACACTTAAAAAAAAACAAATCATCACAATGTTTCATGCCCAGCTTTAACCTTATAATGTCTATTCTCTCTTTTTGTACATGTATTAACCTAATCATTAACTATTATTAAAAACATTATCCTGCTTGTGGCAATCTTCCTCTATAGTTGAAAACAAGGGTTCTGCTCACATTATTCATATTCTTCAACCTCCCACATTGACATTTTCCCTTTTAATTTAAATTTACTATGCCTTGATTTATTGCATTTACCTTGCCTTTTATATTTTAGGCTCCTGCTCCCCAACTCTGGAGATACCATTTGACATGATTGTGTTCACTTTTGAACCATTTTCATTTTTCATATTTACATCTGATACTAATTTTTCTTCTTAGTGCTCTTTTTAAAGATGCAACAATTGTGCTTATGAGAGCATTTTTACTGCTGTTAAATGACTGCCATTTTACGAGGCTCTACTTGTGTTGAAGTCTCAACCATTTTACTTGATTCTTTCCACATTGAGCCTTTTCTGCTCTTTTGAAGAAGTCAATTACTCCTGACCAAGTTTTTAAATTCAAAGTTCTTTTTTAAACTGCAATCTTAATGGCATTTTTGTTCCAGAGCAAATTTTGGATGCAAACATTTTTTTTTACTATAGGCACCAATTCTTTTCAATACGTGGATTGCTCCTAAATAAGTTTTAAAGACAAAAATGTTGTTTTACATCAGCCTAGATGACACTTTTGCTCCTGATTGAATTCTTTTTTTAGATACTTTTTTGATTAAAAGAGCAGTATTTTAGAAGGCTCAACCATTTGACAAATCTCACTTTTGTGTTTCTATTCATAGAATCATAGAATCATTACAGCACAGAAGGAAGCCATTTGGCCCATCGAGCCTGTATCTGCTCTTTTTAAGAGCAATCCAGTTAGTCCCATTCCCCCGCTCTTTCCCCGTAGCCCTGCAATTTTTTTCCCTTCAAATATTTATCCAATTCCTTTTTGGAAGCCACGATTGAATCTGCATCCACCACCCTGTCAGGCAATGCATTCCAGATCATAATTACTCACTGTGTAAAAAAGCTTTTGCTCACGGCGCCTTTGGTTCTTTTGCCAATCACCTTAAATCTGTGTCCTCTGGTTCTCGACCCTTCCGCCAATGGGAAGAGTTTCTCTTTATTTGCTTTATCTAAACGCGTCATGATTTTGAACACTTCTATCAAATCTCCTCTCAACCTTCTCTGCTCTAAGGAGAACAACCCCAGCTTCTCCAGTCTATCCACGTAACCGAAGTCTTTCATCCCTGGAACCATTCTAGTAAATCTTTCCTGCACCCTCTCTAAGGCCTTCACATTCTTCCGAAAGTGCGGTGCACAGAATTGGACACAATACTCCAGTTGTAGCCAAACCAGTGTTCTTTAAAGGTTCAACATAACTTCCTTGCTTTTGTACTCTATGCCTCTATTTATAAAGCCCAGGATCCCTTATGCTTTCTCAACCTGCCCTGCCACCTTCAACCATTTATGCACATATACCCCCAGGTCTCTCTATTCTTGTACCTCCTTTAGAATTGTACCATTTAGTTTATATTGCCTCCCCTCGCTCTTCCTACCAAAATGTATGACTTTTCACTTCTCTGCATTAAATTTCATCTGCCATGTGTCTGCCAGTCCACCAGCCTGTTTATGTCCTCTTGAAGTGTATTACTATCCTGCTCATTGTTTACTACACTCCTAAGTTTTGTGACATCTGCAAATTTTGAAATTGTGCCCTGTACACCCAAGTCCAAGTCATTAATAGATATCAAAAAAAGAAGTGGTCCTAGTACCGACCCCTGGGGAACACCACTGTATACCATCCTCTAGTCCGAAAAACACTGTTCACCACTATTCTCTGTTTCCTATCCCTTAGCCAATTTCATATCCATGCTGCCACTGCCCCTTTTATTCCATGGGCTTCAATTTTGCTGACAAGCCTATTATGTGACACTTTATCAAACGCCTTTTGAAAGTCCATATTCACATCAACAGCATTGCCCTCATCAAACCCTCTCTGTTACCTCATCAAAAAACTCAATCAAGACAGTTAAACACGATTTGCCTTTAACAAATCCGTGCTGGCGTTCCTTTATTAATCCACACTTGACCAAGTGACTATTAATTTTGGCCCAGATTATCATTTCTAAAAGCTTCCCCACCGCCGAGGTTAAACTGATTGGCCTGTAGTTTTTAGATCAAACTTTTTCTGTCTTTTTAATATGCCAATTCTGTTTAAAAATCTTTTGAAACAAACCCTCTTGAAAATTATTTTTAACTCTGATTTTAAGCAAACACATTTGACATTTGAGCATATTAGACCCCATCAGCAATCATTTTAAGAGCAGTTTCATCACGTTACTTTTCATTTTATTTTTCAATCTCGTTTTTTATAACCAGAACTGATGCATCATTCTCAGTTTCTTTACAACACATCCATCATCCTCAGTATTTTTAAATACAACTATCTTAAGGACATACGTGTGTCAGGTCAGCAGATCATTACATTATCTGCAGATACATTTCACTATTCAGATATTCATGCTAATTCATAATTTGTGACTATTTCTTACTACAGGAATTTATTGATTCAGATATTATTTCCTGGGACGCTTTACATAAAGTCTTTTTTATGCCACACCTATAAAACTAAAGGACAAATATCACCATTTTTCATCTCATTTTGCTCCACAAGCAAAGCCACGGAAGATCAAATAGTTTTACATAATGTTCATTTTGACATATTATGCAACAAAGCCATCATCACCTGTTTTGTGCTATGAAGAAAATCCAAGATGATTCCTACCTGTTTTAGTGAGTGGACTGGAAAAGAGTTGCTGAAGCAATTTATTTTCCGATGTCCTAAGTACTACCACTATATCTGCAGGAAGTGTGTCTCTATTTTTTTCAAGGAAACCATACGGATCATAAAGAACCTGTTTAAAAATGAAACGTTAAATATTATTTTGTCCAGTGCACAATTCAATTCTGTGTTCTCACATTTTATCAGACATAACAGATATACTGCCACAGGTACAGAAGCTACTATATTTTAATTATGAAGGTGCTCCAGTTATTTTTCTCTATTTTAATCCTATGTCTATGTTATCATGCATCTTATCAACATTAATATAAAAGAATTGTATTTAAAATATTAATCTTTTTATCATTTAAAATTTTGTTTATACCTTGCCAGCATAGTGTTTGATTCCAAAACACAGTTCTACGCCTTTTGGTCTCCAGAAATAATTTGATCGTAGGTTGTCTTCAAATTTATCTGTAATGTCATATGAAGTAAACAGCTTGTTTTAATATGATGCTCATTTCATAATTTGAGTATCCACTTGAGAATAAAGGTGAGTGCATATGTAAATGAAGAAAAGTGAAATACTGCATATACTATTCTCCACATCAAACTTTGCAAATAATCTTGAATGAAAATTTCCAGCTCTGTAGCTTAAACAAGAAACAATTTACTTATTTATGCTGAACCTTCATTTATGAATGTCATTTTTAAAGTTTGTTTTTACTATCCCAATATGAACCAGAAAGGTCAAAATGGTTAAGCCTCAATAGTTATTTTGTCAGGAGTGTATCTGGCATGATGATATTACATGTGCTGCTGTATTCAAATTGCTGGATCAACTATTGCAAATTGAGGAGCATTTGTTTACTTTAAATGACTTAATTCGAAATGCAACATGGCATTTATTGCGTGAATTGGATATAGTGGGCCGGTTTTAGCGGTTGGTGGGCAGAGAAATCAGAATACCTCCCTTCTGCCACCCCCCCACCCGCCCACATGACACCAGCTACCCCTAGACTGTTGGTGCCTAGCTCAGGCAAGCTAACAAAACAGAAACTATATTAAATAACAAATTAAATAATGAATGCAAAGAAACTGAGAGAGAACAAAAATGCAAAGCAACAGAGATCCATAAATGTACTCTCCAAAAATCTGGCAAAATAGCTTTAGGAGTACTTCCAGTGGACGTACACAGCAGGAGTGTGTTCTGTTTCAGGTTTTAAAGGCGCACAGCACTAGCGTTGCGCCAACGATAAAACACATTGGAACTCCTGGAACAGCAGGAACACATCGCTAAAACCATCATTGAGCAGTGCCAGCTCCTATTTCCCCAGCATAGGCCCATCGGAAAACCCAGGGCAAGCACAAAGTGGGTATACAATCTCAGCTACCAGTTTTCTATCGTCTTTACTGCACAGGAGCAGAATTTCAGCCCCTATGTGAATTGAATGGCAGTCCAGTAACCATACAAAGTGTGATCTTAGAAGATTCATTCTAAATAAAAAGATTTTCACTCAATGCTTATCCTACCATCATATATAATAGTAAAATGAAAATAAAGCTGCAGCACCTGAAATCGTGCGAACCCATGACCTTGTTTACCAGAAAAGAGAAAAGCTAACAACATGGAAAATTAAAACCATTACATAAACTTATATACTCAGAAATAATGGGAATGAAAATCATCATGCAGAAGAGGTAATCAAGGAGCTTAACGGGTCTCTTGCAGAGTTGTATAACCCTTACAGAATCTTTTCTGTATATGTTTTGACAGTGTTGGCATACAATAAATTGAAAACTCAAGCATACTTTCCAGTGTTTCGTTACCACAATATGAAAAGCTGCATCCTTTCTTTCTAGTCCTTTTTGACCAACCATTGTGAGTCCCTACCAGGTAAGTACATTTGAATTTCATGTTGCATGTATTATCTATCTCTCTCTGGTAATTATAGATTGGATAAAGGCCTGAAAATTATTGTGAGCAATGTCATTGTATGAATGCCTAACATGTTCTATCAAATTTATTTCTTCTCTATTTTAACAGAACTGTTAACATTTTTAAATGAGTTAACCCCCATGTTGAAATAGGAGAGAGAGGAATATAACACAAATATGCATCAAGCAGTCATATGACAACATTACTCAGTAATTTACAGGCAATAGTCTCTGCCTTGAAGATGGCTTGTTGTTAGCTGGTTTATTCGTTCAATTAAAATTGAATAACATTCAGAAATTTGGGGAGTATTAGTGAATAAGGAACATGGCCCATGCTTCTGTTAATTACCTTAAATATGTTATGCATACAGTTCATTACACGTTCTCTATAGCCATATACCCCTAGCTTGATTTCTGTCTGATATCCTTCGTTTATTAAGCACCCAACTCACAACTGAGACTTGGTTAAAGGTGACAAAAGTGGGAAAATGTTCCATTTTCCTCATATTCTGAACTTTGACAGGTACAAAATTCATAAGTAAATATTATTTACTATTCTATCACCCCTGATGTTGTACACGGGGGTCTGGACTTCAACTGCGGGCAGATTTTGGATGGGTGAGTAGTGTTGTGACTTACAAACTCACCCTCAACTCTGGAAATAAGGCCTAGGCTATTTTAACTCCCAGGTCTCATTTAAATCCATTCCTGATGGGAAGTAAGCAAGAAGTGGTAGATTTAATAAATGTTTACTCTGAAAGAACTCAAGAAAAGTTATATTTATATTGTGTGATAATATGTGCCCAAATCCAAATGACATTCTCTAATAATAATCATGCTCTATGGGTATATGATTCTCCTAATGTCCTTTCCTTGAACCATATAAGTTTACAGCACAGAAGGAGGCCATTCAGCTCATTATACCTGTGCCAGCTCTATGCCATTCATAACTCCTCTGATAATAAAACAGCCCATGCCGGCCTACAGCAGAACTTGGACAACATCCAGGCTTGTGCTGACAAGTGGCAGGTAATATTTACACCATCCAAATGCCAGATACTAATCATCTCCAACAAGGAAAAACCCAACCACCTCCTCCTGACCCACCACCATTCCCCTATCATCAACATCTTGGGGGTCACTAGTGACCAGAAGCTTAACTCAACCACCCATGGCAACAAGAGCAGGGCAGAGGCTGGGTAGTCGGTAATGAGAGGCTCACCTCCTGATCAATAAAGTCTCTCTACCATCTGCAAAGCTCAGGTCAGCTGTGTGAAGGTATACTCACCTGGGCAGGTGCAGTCCACAACAACAGTCAAGAAACTCAACACCATCCAGTTTGAAGCAGCCCGCTTGATCGGCAGTCCTGTCACTGAGCTCAGTATTCACCTCCTCCCCGCTATGGTTCTAATATTTACTATCTACAAGATGCACTGCTGCTATTCACCAAACTTACTTCAACAGCACCTACCAGTCCTCCAATCTCTATATCTGAGAAGGTCAAAAGCAGCAATATCTTGGGAACACCAGCATCTCCAAGATCCCCTCAAAGTCACAGACCTGATTGGGCATATATCACCATTGCTTCATCATTACTGGGTCAAAATCCTAAAATTCCCTACCTAAGATCATCATGGGAATACCATCACCACAAGTACTGCCGTGGTTAAGAAGGCAGCCCACCACCACCTTCTTAGGGCAACTAGCGATGTACGATAAATGCAGCCTTGCCAGCATTGTCCACATCCAATGAACAAATAAAAATAAAATTGAGGGCAGAGCCTTCAGCTTCTTTGGCTTATCCCCTTTTGAACGCCCTCCCTTAACCTTTCTGCCCCAGCACATTTCTCTCGCCCTTTAAAAACCTCGTCTAACCCTATCCCCTTGGCCTGGCTTTTGGTTATCCCTCAAAATTTTCCTTCCTGGCTTGGCATCCATTTTAGCTATGCCTATTTTTGTGATGTATCTTGAGACATTTTTGTTTTAAAGGCTCTGTATAAATGTAAGTTATTTGTTGTTATACTTACCTACTAGTGTCTGGTCAGATGCTTTAGGGAAACGGCTCTCTTCGTCAAGCAGAGACAACAAACCCATCGGCTTCTGAAGAAACATGTCCAGTATTGGTCGATTATCCTGATATTCCACAAGTGTGGCATCAATTCCCTCATTTTGGTATTCAACCTACAAGTGATCATAAGCATAACTTTATGAGCTAGAAATATAAAATCACCCTGACCATGAACAGCTTCTTTTAAAATTGACAGATCACCTTTTTTTCCCCCAACATACTCTATCTTTCTTCATGTGAATAGTATCATAAAGCCAGGTAATAATAATACTGAAACAACCCTTGTGCTAGATAATATTTTATATCAAGGGTAATTAAATCAGATTATTAATGATTGTCTGACTAGTGCAAATTCAAACTTCACTGCACACCACAGTATATTCTGTTTCAACATTTGTATATTTTATAAATTTAACAATACTCATTCAATAAGTAAACCTACAAGTCCAAATTAAGCAGTATAAAAATTTTGCAGTACAAAAATAAGCCTTGGTTTCAATCTGTATCAATGATTATCTATTTGTTTCAAGAAAGAAATCACCCAAGTCAAATTTTTGTAAAGTCAAATTTGTTTTCATGTAAGAATGCTAATACACTACTTATACTCAGGTTTTTCTGAACAAATCGTTACTCTTTATGATTCAAACTTGTTAAATAACTAGATGTCAAAAGGAATGTACAAATTTTTAAAAAATAAGCCACCAATATAAGTAAAATCTTGAGAGTAATTTTCACGACTGCGCTGTTTGCACTTAAAAATGAGGCAGTGGGAAGTACAAAATCAAACGGCAGCCAGTCGTGCTGACTTTTTAAAAAATTCGTTCATGGGATGTGGGCATCGCCGGCGAGGCCAGCATTTATTGCCCATCCCTAATTGCCCTTGAGAAGGTGGTGGTGAGTCGCCTTCTTGAACCACCACAGTCCGTGTGGTGAAGGTTCTCCCACAGTGCTGTTAGGAAGGGAGTTCCAGGATTTTGACCCAGCAACGATGAAAAAACGGTGATATATTTCCAAGTCGGGACGGTGTGTGACTTGGAGGGGAATGTGTAGGTGGTGGTGTTCCCATATGCTACTGCCCTTGTCCTTCTAAGTGATAGAGGTCGCAGGTTTGGGAGGTGCTGTCAAAGAAGCCTTGGCGAGTAGCTGCAGTGCATCCTGTGGATGGCACACACTGAAGCCACGGTGCGCCGGTGGTGAAGGGAGTGAATGTTTAGGGTGGTGGATGGGGTGCCAATCAAACGGGCTGCTTTGTCCTGGATGTTGTCGAGCTTCTTGAGTGTTGTTGGAGTTGCACTTATCCAGGCAAGTGGAGAGTATTCCATAACACTCCTGACTTGTGCCTTGTAGATGGTGGAAAGGCTTTGGGGAGTCAGGAGGTGAGTCGCTCGCCGCAGAATACCCAGCCTCTGACCTGCTCTTGTAGCCACGACTTACTGCTGCATTGCTGTCCATCCCTATTTTGGGGCGGAATTCCATTCTGGTAGCGGGAGCTCCCATCGGAAAAAGAGGCAAGAGGCTCATAAATATCTGCAAATATGGATCAATGACCCACAATGCCATTTTCATCTCAGCCCGCCTGACTACGGTCAGTTCTTGCTTCTGCTGACCAACCTTGGGTGGTACAAGTCGGGAGGCGGTCATTTCCAGTGATAATTAAAGGGATCCTCAGTAGTTGTGAGGAAAAGCCGGATGGAGCTTTGGTAGACATTTTTTATAATAGTCGCTTGTGGGTATTGCACCTTAAAAGGCATTCAAATTTAATGCATTTGCTGTTGTAGGTTCTGTACGCATGTTGCTTGCTGCTCTAAAGTTCCGCTTCTTTTTATTCCCAACGCTAATTCCTTCGCTAATAACCCTAACCTCTTTAAGGTGCTGCCGGAGGATCTTCACATTCAGCTGCCTCGTCCAATTATCTGCCACCAGATTGGTGAGTTACCTACTGGGAAGCATGTTTTACGCTGGCAGGTCACCAACTGCTTTATAATTAGGACTTAGGACCAAAATCGATCAGATCCCACACTAACTCTTCTAGGCAGATGCCACATATGCCCCCGCACAACATTCACCCAAATAACGCTAAAATTGAGAATCACCCCCACTTGTGTCTAGCGCGCATCCATGGTGCAAGGGAAATACATTTTATATTTCAAAGTGTAACATATGCAGAGTGGATGTCACACTTGCAGTGAAATTTGCACTTTGAAATTTTGCCATTATCTAATAATTATGGAATTTGTAATGTATTACAATGGTTGGAGCGGCTGCATTTTTTTAATACACATAAGGCAGGAATTTCCTCAGAGCTGCTCCTGCTCCACCACCATAACTTCGCCAGAAGTGCAGCAGAAACCCTGTCTTTGCGTGTTACGGCAGTCGAGCAGGATATAGCTCCGAGGAAATTCCCATCAATGGTTCTAAAGGCAAATCAAAAGCAATCAGCACGAGGGGTGAGTATGAAGCGCGGCAAATTCTTAAAGGATAGTACAACCACTCAAATTTGGGGACAGGTTCTGAATAAAAGGACTGCATTTAAATAATTATTTAAGCAGAATCTTTTACTTACACTAAGTGCTATTACAGGTAGCCGTAATGCAATTCACATGTATTTGATAATGTAATTAATACGTCATTTTTTTTTACTTATCCGTAACTTTTGATTTCCTAAGAAGATTTCTATTTTCTGAATGTGGCAGTCTACCATCTGATACTTTAGCTGACAGCACTAGCCTGGCCTCAATGGAACCCCTTGTGTCAAAATAAAGCAATTATTTTAAGCACCCTCAGCTGACTCCCATGCTTGATAGAGAGCAACAAAGATAGGCTTGTGAGCAATAAAAAAAAAGTCTGCTAAACACAATGCAGTGTACCCATATGGAATGTCAAGTGGCCACTAAGAAAACGTCTCACTCTGTGACATCTGCATGACCTTTTCGGCCTCTGTGCATGTGTAATCTCAGTGCCCATTGAAGTGCCAGCATTGCAGCTGACCATTTCAGCTCATATTATTAAAAATATTCAATTTGTTTTACAGACACCTGCTCATATCCTCAGGCAGTTTCAGGGCAGTTTGCATATCTCTCAGCACTAAATAACTTATCATCTTGAGCCATTAAGCCAAGAGAATAAGTTTGTTAACTGTTCATAGCTGGAGTAGTAATTGGGAAAACTATAACTGGCTTCAGTGCCCCTGGGCTAGAGGTAAAACACAATCACCCAGGTTCCCTATTCTGATCATTATCCAGTGACCTCTGCTAGAAAGTAAGCATGTGGATATCTGTTAAAGACAGGATGTTGGGCTAAGCTGTAATACCCTCTATGACGGAATAGTTTGCCAACACTCATTATCAAGCCTCATACAAGAAGAATGACGACTTGGGCAAGGTACTAGTGCCCATACTCCAGTTCTTTAGACAAAAGAGAGAAAATTGGCGAAAATACTCTTTATATAAGTGAAACAAGCAGTTACATGGATTGATTAAATATTTTTTCTCTGTACATGGAAACTAGTACACCACCCAAATAATATTTCAACAGAAGTACACAGAGCTGGATAAAAAATATTATTTCCTGTAATAAATGAAACTTAGATACTATCTTCACTAGAAACAATCAATGTGCAGAGGTAGATGCATTTTGGAGGGAATTCCAGAACTTGGGGCATAGACAGCTGAAGGCATGGCAGCCAATGGAGGGAGATAGGGAGGGGAAAGGCCATAAGTTGTATTTAAACCTAAGAATGAGAATTTTAAATTTGAGGCATTGGGGAACCAGAAACTAATGTAGGTCAGCAAGGTCAGGGGTGATGGGTGACCAGGACTTAGTGTGGGATAGGATACAGGCAACAGAGTTTTGGATGAGCTGAAGTTTACTGAGGATGGAGAACGAAAAACTGGCCGGAAAAGCATTGGAATAGTTTGGTCTGGAGGTGACAATGGGAATGAAGAGGGTTTCAGTGACAGATGGGCTGAAGCAGGGGGGAGGGGAGCAATGTTACAGAGATGGTCCTTATGATGGAGAGGATATGAGGTTGGAATCTCAACTTGTATGCCAAGACTGCAAACAGTCTAGTTCAGCCTGAGACACTGGTCAGGGAGGGAAATGGAATCAGTGTTAAGGGTACGGAGTTTGTGGCGGGGCCAAAGATGATAGCTTCAGTCTTCCCAATTTTTAGCTGGAGGAAATTGTATCTAATCCAAGACTGGATATTGAACAAGCAGTCTGACAACACAGAGTCAGTGAAAGAGTCAAAAGAGGTGGTGGAGAGGTAGAACTGGGTGTTGTCAGTGTACATGTGGAAGCTGATCCCATGTCTGCGGTTGATGTCACAAAGATGCAGAATGTTTTTGAGATAAAGGGGCCAAAGACAGATCCTTGGAGTACTCATGTGGGGATGGGAAGAGAAGCCATAGCAGGAGATGCTTTGGCGATGTTTGGATAGGTAAGAGTGGAATCAAGCGAGGGGCAATTGCACTGAGCTGGACAATAGAGGAAAGGCATTGGAGGAAGATGGTTTGGTTGACCATGTCAAATGCTGCAGAGATGTGAAGGACGTCGATTAATGTCTAGCTGGCGTGTGATCACCACCGAAGGATCATGCAAGTCTGTAACAGTTTCGTAGTCAGCTGTTATAACACTCATCACCTCGCAGTTTCATCCTTCCAGGAGCATAAAATGATGGCTGCTTAAGGACAAGGACTACCCCCCGCACTCTTGGTTGATGACATCCTCCGCTACCCCACCACACATGAGCAGCTCAGGTACAATCACAGTCATAGGATCACCAGGAAACATCACTGAGCATACTATTGGGCTACTGAAGCAAAAGTTAATCTGTTTGAATAGGTTTGGGGACTCCATACAATATGCCCCCTATATAGGAAGAATCCTGTTCCTATAATAAAGAAAATAATAAGGAAAAAAGCTCCTGTTCTGTAGCTTTAGAGACTTTGGATCGTCTTATAATTGTCTACCTGTTCAAGAGTGAAGATGTGTTGGTTGAAGTAAAATTGGATCTGTTCATTGGCAATGTTGATACATAGCTGCTCAAAGGAGTTCTTCTTGAAGTTCTCAAACCCAAAGATATCCAGAATCCCAACATTCATTCCACTTTCAGTATCGCTAATGAAAATTCAATTTCAAACAATTATAAAGCAAAACCTAAAAAAAAAATTCTGTAGCAAAGATCTTTTTCATGGTTAGCAAAGAACTTTGGACAATAGTAGCTAAAGTTACGTTCCCCTTCATATACTTGATATCAGCAACATGTGAATTTATTGTGAGGCCGTAAAATATTCAGTAATATTCTTATCCATCCGCTTGTCTATGTCTGTGTAATTAAAAGACATGCAAGCTCGAATCTACAGAAATAAAATCTCGGTAGGTACTGGATTTTCACAGAAATTAAGTTGATATCAAATTTGATGTTACTCAGTAACTTATATTAAGATTGATCAAGCCAGTAGCTGTAAGACATGCAAGTACTGACTGGTGACAACTTTGCCCCTATGTTCCCTCCTCTTCTGTGGGAAGGCAGCTTGCTTCCACTCAGCAATATCAGGCAGCTTGCTTCCACTCAGCAATATCAGGCAGCTTGCTTCCACTCAGCAATATCAGGCAGCTTGCTTCCACTCAGCAATATCAGGCAGCTTGCTTTCGTTTCCCATAGTGATGCAGCCAAGGCTGGAAACTCAGTGGAATGGGGAATCAATATCATGTTGCACCTTGATTGGTTCTCCAGTACATTGCATGACTGCGCAATCATGAAAGCAGCAAGAATTTGAATGCTTTTTAAATGTATCAAAATGTTGTGTACAACAAGTCACAACAATCCATGCTGCCCTAATGTTTATTAGTGTATTGTCCGTGCTACACAGCATTAGTGTAAATTTACATTTATTTCATGCCTCCCCAACAGGTAGAAATGCAGGAATAATACTTGTTTCAGTAAAGGGATTACTAATAATTTATCTAAAAATATATACTGTATGACTAAAATTAAAGGAATATAGTCTTTAGGATAAAATATGTATTTACAAATGAGAAAAGGCTTGATAAGCACATCATGCAGTGACATAAATCTTCACAAAATACATTTTTGTGTCTCTTGACCATGACATCATCATGACAAGAATGATGAACAGCTTCTCTCCCCCTCCAAGCAACGAAATTTCCCCAAAATGCTTTTGCATGATGACAGTGCCTCTTTAAAGAAGTTTGACAATTCTGTACACAGTTTATGTAATTTGTTCACCTACCATACACTTTTATCAGGCTGGAGAAGTGTATTGATACGGTTTACAATCCAGCTGAAAAGTCTCCCATACAAGGCCTTTGACATGGCATCTCGAACATCAGATGCCTTGTCTACTGTATTTGTACGAACTATGGTTTCTCCCCGTGTCACAACACAATGAGAAGTAAGTGCTTCCTGAAACTCTTCAGAACCAATACTAAGCAGAGTAGAAGCTGGAAGAAAGCATATTTGAAGAATTAATTTTTAAGTAAACTCGTTAACTATATAAGAAAGCAGCAGATCTGTAATTGGGAATTACAAATTGTATTTTTAAAATTAAATAATGCAATCTGACTGCATATGACTTTGATGAACTATGAAAGTTATGACCTTTTAAGTGATTTGCAACAATGAAATTCTTCTTCACTCAAGCAAAAATACAAGATGTCCATTCCATCCCCAAGACAATAGTGTTTACTTTGGTGGTCTTTCGTACAATTATTATTAATGCCAGTTACCCAAAACAGTCAAATTAATACCCACATCACTCAATACTATACACAGATAAAAGTGAAGGTAATGTACAGCATAGCTGTTCTAATTGTTAATTAGAAATTGGCAAATTTGAGATACAGCAAAGCCTATATTTTCCACCGGACTGCGATCCTCACCTGAAGTGCGGTGGGGCAGGTCTTCTGCCTGCTCAACACCACATCCACTAACCCCCCCATTGGTTCTGGGGTACGCATCATTTGCATAATTTAGGCAAGCTCCAGACTTCGGAAACACCTTTCATTGGTAGCATGCTTAAAGACCTCCAGCAGCTTAAAGAAGTCACAGCAAAGAATTTTATTTTGGCCGACATAAATTTCCCAGAGAAGATTGCTGCAGGACACAGGGCCTCAAATCCTCCTGCAGGAGAATAGGGACAGGAGGAAGGCACTGTTTGAGGCAGCCACATGGTGGGCCCAAGAAATGCAGCTCAGGGCCAATGGGGGGTTGTGACCAAGGCAGTCAATACTAACTCAATGCAGGAAGAAATTTAATGACCTTATTAGGTGAGGGAAGGGGAGTCAGCCTCCCACCTTCTAAGAATACAATGTACTAAGCATGTTTGCCACTTACAATGCCCAAGGTACTGAGGTGTTGTTTATACCTCTAGCCCTCACCTAGAAATATTTCTTCACTCACATCCTTACTTGCAGCCACCTACTATAAGCCTCACATGGAATATAATTGCTTGTTGCATTTATCTGTCAGCACACCTATTAAGGGCTGCATGCATATATTTTGTTACATTTTAAGGTTAATGAAGCTAATTTGGCCTTTTTGCCTTTCTTCCTTTTCCAGCCATAACAGCTGGGAGAGATCGCCAACTAGTGGCAGGCTCCCAATCTTCAGATTTCTCAACCCTATTAAGTTGAAACCATGCAGATGCTGGGCAGGATGGCTGTAGAGGGCTTCAGAAATGAGGAAGTTGGACAGCATGTGCAAGCTGAGCATATGTCATTGCACTCTGTTGCTCTTCCTACTGTACCATTCATGAAATGTCAGTGAACCAAATCATGAAACCTTCATGTCACTCATTCTCCTGAAAGTAAGATGTGAGCCCCTTTCATGAAACCATTCTAATCTCCATTCCCTCTTCTAGATATGACACCACACCATGAAGTAGACCCTTCAGCATCTGGCAATACCCGTCCTTCGTATGCAGGTACTCTGACTCACTTCGTCCCTCCTCCGAAGCAGCAGCCCAGAGACATCCACCTGGGGGAGTTAGACGGGGAGGTAGAGGGGACTGCACTGGGGGAAACACAGAGGATGAGTGAACAGGAGCAGCTGATGTTGGCACAGTAAGACTTTGTTGGCTGGAAGGTCAACAATTGTCACATCTCAGTTGAATAGTCTAGAGATCTGCACCTCATGGGTCTCACATTTAAAAGAACGATGCTCACAGAGCAGCAAACACTGGGGGTCATATCAGACAGAGGTTAGAAAACATGCCCCTGATTTTAACCCAATCCGCCCAGCAGGAACAATGTGGGTAAACTGTTAATATAGCGACCTATGCCCCCATTCCCACCAACCACCATTTTAATTTGGAAGCTGACTCTGGTAGCAAACGCGTACACCAGAAACAGACTGGTGCTTCATTACTAAATGCAAATTTTGGTCCTTCAATGTAATTAGGACCCCAATGCAATTTTAACTGAGTGGGTCAGAAGTCCCACCCAGCATAAAACCGGAGTAAAAAACCGGAGTAAACTTGCAGGATAGGCTTCACAAACTGTGTGGAAACAGTATTTAAAGAGGCACTCACCATCAGAGTGATCTGTGTGCTAATGTGATTCGTGGATTTCCAAGATGGTTCTGAGCTTATAGATTGCTTGTTTCTGATTTAATTCTCCTTACTTACCGTGATTAAGCACTGCTCATCATGGGTGCTATTTTTGCTACATACCTTTAGATGGACGAACAGTTGGAGCAACAGCAGCAGCAAAAACTAAGACAAGCAATAGGTGAGGTGGGCTGCTCGTAAAAGGCCTTACACAGCCACAGGGTCTATAGGCCAAGAGTCACTTTCCTGAACATCTCCGAGGAACACTGCATCAGGAGGTGCAATTCACTAGGTAGGCTGTTGCTGATCAATGCAGTCTCCTGCAGCGTGACCTGCTGCCTGCTGGACCAAGGGGCCATGCTTTGACAGTGGCTATCAAAGTCACCAATGTCCTTCACTTTATCGCCTTAGGTTCCTTCCAGGCTGTTACAGGGGCCATTAGCTGCATCTCTCCAAGGTACACATCTGTCACTCCAAGATGAAGCCCAGAACTTGCAAGGCAGCTTCCACCAAAGCTGCAAAGGTCGTGAACATTGACTCCTGTTGTGAGGGCCCAGCTACAGTATCCCTGGAGGTGGCCACACTCTCCAGGGTAGATTGCAGAGTGCTGATGCCATGCGAGATGACACCACACGGGCTGGAAGCGGACTCCTCCACACTTTGGCAGGCCTTTCAATATAGCCCCTGGAACGAGAGAAGTGGATCGGAGGGGCTAGGCAGGGGAATTGAAGTCGGCGGAGGGGAAAGCATTCCTGCTCCTCCAGGTCCACAAGAAAACTTCAAATACATTTTTAAAACTTACTTTCTTCTGCCACTCAATACAGCTCCGAGCAGCTTTCGTCTAGCAGGGAAGCCACCACTGCTCTACCACTCAGAGCTCAGATGAAAATAGTAGTAGGGCCCCAATGACATCATCGAAGCCCCATGCATATTTGAAGAATGACCTCACCGGCTTCCGGCGGGTGTTCTTGCCACCCTTCAGCCAGATCTGGCCTGCAACGCGTGGCTAAGTCCCCAGCTCCATTTTAACTGCCCTATGCCCAGTTTCTGCCTAGGCTTGAGAACAGCGAGTTTCTCCTCACTAGGACAGGCTTCCTCCCTAAACCTGGCTGACTGACTGACTGACTGCCTAAGTGTCTCTTTGTCCTTTTATCTCAGTGTACTCACAGGAAGTCTAAAGGCTGTCACTCTGACTTAGTCCCCATTCAGTTATTCACCAGTAGGCCTGTCAGTAAAACTGGCTACATGTCCTCCCAACTTAGGTTGTAGATTTAAAGAAAAAATCTCGGGCTGTTCTCAAAATGTAAATGGGACATCCTGGCCTAATGAGCCTGGGGTGAGATCATTGACCCTCACTGTATAAGTTGAAATAGGCTATGAGCTGCAACATTCTGAAAAACTGAAAGTGGGGATATTGTCATTGACAATGGGGAAATGGCGGACATGTTGAACGATTACTTTGCGTCAGTATTTACAGTAGAAAGAGGATAGCATGCCGGAAATCCCAAGAAAACTAATATTGAATCGGGGACAGGGACTCGATAAAATTAACATAAGCAAAGCAACAGTAATGAAGAAAGTAATAGCACTAAAGAGTGACAAATCCCCAGGACCAGATGGTTTCCATCCCAGGATTTTAAAGGAAGTAGGTGAGCACATTGCAGATGCCCAAACTATAATCTTTCAAAGTTCTCTTAGCTAAGATAGAAGCCCATGGAATCGAGGGAAAAGTACGGACTTGGTTAGGAAGTTGGCTGAGCGAAAGGCAACAGAGTGTAGGGATAATGGGTAGGTACTCACATTGGCAGGATGTGACTAGTGGAGACCCGCAGGGATCTGTCTTGGGGCCTCAAGTATTCACAATATTTATTAACGACTTAGATGAAGGCATAGAAAGTCTCATATCCAAGTTTGCCGATGACACAAAGATTGGTGGCATTGTAAGCAGTGTAGATGAAAACATAAAATTACAAAGGGATATTGATAGATTAGGTGAATGGGCAAAATTGTGGCAAATGGAATTCAATGTAGACAAATGTGAGGTCATCCACTTTGGATCAAAAAAGGATAGAACAGGGTACTTTATAAATGGTAAAAAGTTAAAAACTGTGGATGTCCAAACGGACTTAGGGGTTCAGGTACATAGATCATTGAAGTGTCATGAACAGGTGCAGAAAATAATCAAGAAGGCTAATGGAATGCTGGCCTTTATATCTAGAGAACTAGAGTACAAGGGGGCAGAAGTTATGCTGCAGCTATACAAAACCCTGGTTAGACCGCACCTGGAGTACTGTGAGCAGTTCTGGGCACTGCACCTTCGGAAGGACATATTGGCTTTGGAGGGAGTGCAGCGTAGGTTTACTAGAATGATATCCGGAATTCAAGGGTTAAGTTACGAGGAGAGATTACACAAATTGGGGTTATAGTCTCTGGAGTTTTGAAGGTTAAGGGGTGATCTGATCGAAGTTTATAAGATATTAAGGGGAACAAATAGAGTGGATAGTGAGAAACTATTTCCACTGTTTGGGGATTCTAGGAGTAGGGGACACAGTCTAAAAATTAGAGCCAGAGTTTTGAGGAGCGAGATTAGAAAACATTTCTACACACAAAGGGTGGTAGAAGTTTGGAACTCTCTTCCGCAAATGGCAATTGATACTAGTTCAATTGCTAAATTTAAATCTGAGATAGATAGCTTTTTGGCAATCAAAGGTATTAAGGGATATGGGCCAAAGGCAGGTATATGGAGTTAGATCACAGATCAGCCATGATCTTATCAAATGGCGGAGCAGGCACGAGGGGCTGAATGGCCTACTCCTGTTCCTATGTTCCTATTCCACAATCGTGCTTGTCTGGCTTTAATACGCATCTTCAATGCCTACAGCCTTTGGCTTTTTTTAAAAAAAACTGTGCAAATTCCTTTTGTTTTAAACCACAATACTTACACATAGCTCATTATTAATAGTTTCTGTGAAAAAAAAAATCAAAAATCCCAAAATATAACATGTGTTATGATTAATTTGCAGTTATTGGTACATGGAAAAAAACTTACTATTTTCTAAAGGTTCTCCATCTGGAATTTCACTTTTATCCATCTGGTGTTTTGAGGCAATAGGTGCAAACTCAATATTTCCAGTATTTAGGATCGCAGCGAGAACTCTGTACACTGACCGGACTTCCTGAAAAGAAAAATAATTTAGGTATGCAAAATGGAATGATAATTGTATATTTTAAAAGCTTCCTGTTGCAATAAATATATTGTAATGCAGTTGAGGGCCTACAAACTGTTACAGATGCTTTCCACTAGAGCATTTAACAGATGAAAATATAACAGAGTCGTTTACTTGTAATAAGAAATTAACTGGGATGGATTATCCTCTTGGTAATAAGTGTACCCCTTGAACTTTGAATACATTTACTGCTAGTAACTGTTACAATTTGGGCTCTATCCAACTCCCATTCTTCATGTTCACAGCAAAATGCAGTTTCCATAGACAAACCAGAGTTCCCTATGATCTGAAACTTAGAGCATGATCTTAAAAGCAAAGTGCGGGTGCATTGGGGGTGGGGCAAACAAAAATCAGGATTTTCTGGAGCTGGAAGGAATCCCAGTAAGTACCACCAGCAATTAAAACCGGTGGGATGATATTTAAACCAGAAATTCATGTACTTAAAGTACTTGAAATGTATATAAATGTAATTAACAATGATGGCAAGCGATTTCAGCGCTGCCTCAACAACATGTTTCCTGTGCTGTGTAAAACACGGCATGTGAAACTCAGCGGGTTGCAGCCAGCAGCCATTTGGACATTTAAATCCCTGTTTGACAGATGGGGATAAAAGGTGAGTTATTGCAGCAGGGCACCCAGTTCTCTCAGACAAACTTTTGGCTGGGAGATCTTTGTGTTTAGACTTGACATTCTTGGTTTACACTCAGAATTGTTCTGTTTACACATATTTACCTATTTTTGGACCCCTTCAAACTGACGACATCAGGATGGGGGGCGCAATGGCTGCATTCACCAGTACATCTGAGGAGGAGGAACATCACCATCCTCGCCAGGCACGGCAAGCACTTCCGCCACTTGCAGCTCCACCACACAGAGGTGCGACACAGGCACCTGCACAAGAGCAGAGAGGGCAACAACAGAGGGACCGACGTCGCAGGAGGCACTACCCTCGTCAGAGGGTCTACAGACCGAGTCTCAACTTCCTGGACCTCTCTGAGGAGCAGCACCTATGGAGGCTGAGAGTGAGTTGCCAGGTGGTCGCAGACATCTGCAGCCTCCTTTATGCCGAGCTGCTCCTGGCTGGGCCTGGTAGCATCGCATTGCCTGTTGCAGTTAAAGTGACCACTGCCCTCAACTTCTTCGCCTCTGGGTCATTCCAGGGCACCACCGGGGACATCGCCAGCGTCTCTCAGTCATCTGCCCACAGTGCATAAGGCAGGTCACCAATGGTTTGTTTCCCAGGGCGTCGCAATACGTCAATTTCCCCATGGACGACCTCAGCCAGACGGAGAGGGTAGTGGGTTTCCATTCTGTGGCTGGCTTCCCACGGGTACAGGATGCAATCGATTGCTCGCATATAGCAATCTGAGCATCTCCACACAACGCAGGACTATTCATCAACAGAAAGGGATATCACTCCATTAACACACAGCTTGTTTGCGACCACAGGAAAAGATTTCTTCACCTGTGTGCCAGATTCCCTGGCAGCTGCCATTCATTCTGAGGGAATGCAACATCTCAGCCCTCTTCCACGCACCAAACTGACTTAAGGACTGGCTCCTCGGAGACAAGGGATACCCCCTGCACATGTGACTCATGACACCTCTGAGGAACCCCATCAGCGAGAAACAGCGTTGATACAACGACAGCCACATCGCCACTAGATGTGTCATTGAATATGCGATAGAACTGCTGAAGATGCGATTTCGGTGCCTCGATCGGTCTGGGGGAGCGCTTCAATATGCACCAGCGAGAGTGGGTTGAATGATAGTCGTCTGATGTGTCCTGCATATCATAGTGCAAGAGAGAGGGTTACCGATTGATGATGCCCCATGCCCTCATCCACCATCCACTTCTGCCATCAACATTGAGGAGGACAAGGATGAGGGAGACGACGAGGAAGAGGAGGAGGAACCCATCGGCAGAGCTGCGGCTCACCTGGCTGCTCGTGAGGCCAGGGAGTCACTAATATTTGAACAATTCTCATAAGGGCATATGGAAAATGAAGATAGTCCAGTCCTTAGGCCACCTAGAAAGAGCAGTGCCAAAAGCAGCCACACCTACCCCCCACCCTGCACAAAACAATCCTACAACTACATATACACCCACTGGGTGGCAACAAGTCTCACCATTCATGATAAAGCACATGAAAGGGCGCAATCACAAAAGCCAGTCAAGTTTGGGCAAGACATGACAGTTGTGGTGAGAACGATAACATTTAACGTAAATTTAACAAAAAACAAAAATATAAATGAAAAACATGACAGTCTGTCAAACACCCTTGTGCATACCCTTCGTGATCACAAATCCTTAGCCTTTCTTTTCCTACTATTCCTACGTAGTGCATCCCCTGTTACTGCAGTAGAGGTAGTGGCAGGTTGCTCATGTCCATGGCCGGTCTGCTTAGATGCTTTCGGCCTATGCCCTCTGGGATTTGAAGCCCGTGAGGGCCCTGCTAAAGACTGCTCCACCTGCACCTGTGCAGGGGCAGACTCGGCCACCTGGAGAGGTGGCAGCATTGCGGTTACTGGTTAAGGGGGGCAACAGGTGAGACGTGGGAGCGCTTTTAGTCACATCCTCACTTCAATGTCCTCTTTCGCCATCATCCCTCTCCAGGCCCACATCACTCCTACCATCCTGCTGGAGAACAGTTTAGAGGACATGCATGATGCCTTGGAAGCCTTGTTGTAAAGTTTCTGTCTGCCTGTTTAAGGCAGCAGAATGTTGTTCACCATGAGTCCGAACGGCCGTTGTCAGGGCCTGAATGGACTCATTTATGAGCTGTGCTTGAAGCCCAATGGAGGCTAGTCTTCTCTCCATCACAAACGTTCCTGCACGTACCTGTGCCATCATTCCACTAATGCAAGAGTTGGACTCCACTCTCCTCTGCGCTATTGTGGAGAGTGTGCGTGGCATCTGTTCCAGTACCTCGCAAATGTGCTGCTGTCCCTCGATCATTCTCCTTTAAAAGGATGCCCCCCCGGGGTTCAGCATCTGCGCCCAGCTGAGCAAAGCCTGGAGAGGAGTGCGCCCACCGACTTGGACTCTCCACAGCTGCCCCGGCCACCAGTGTCTGCTCATGCTCACTTGTGTGTGGTGACTCACCAGGTGCCAACCCAACTAACTGAATAATAGGACCCACCAAGGTGTGAGTATCTGTGCTGGTGGATGGCTCTCTAACATGTGACAGTGCGCCCTCAGAGGCCAGCAGCTCCTCTGAGGAATCGCGCTCTCCCGTCACTGCAATCGTTGAAGGGCCTGGAAGAGAACAGAAGGCAATATTAAGCATCATCACAGCTGTGTAATGTTGCAATGAGCATAATGAGGTCTTCAACATGCCAATCATTGTTAACATCAATTCATGTCGTGTGTGATAATTGTTAAAGTTGCGTCACCAGATGTTTGTGGGATGCCAATCTCGGGGTCCCTGAAGGACAGGCACTCGAGGGTGCGGCTGATCTCCAAGGTCTCCTCCTCCGCCTCTGTGAGGACCACTATTTGTTGTGACCCCTCCCTCCAGTCCTCGCCCTCTCGCGTGCATTTTGCGCTCTCTTCTCCTACAAGGGGAGAAAGTACAGATGTGTGAGTGAGTGAGGGTGAAGTGGTCAGCCGATGAATGCCTTGCTTTGGGAGAGGCTGACCATGAAAGAGATGCATCAGAGGGTGAGTATCAGACAGAAAGAAACATCACATTGGATCAGAAGTGGGGTGAGTGATAGTGGTTGGGTCACAAATGGGGAGGTGAGGAAGTGCTCAGGAAGTGAAGGTAAGTTCAGGATGAGCCTTAAGTGGGTGTGAGGAGTGATATGATGGAGTAGTTTTGGCAGTGCAGAATGATGTGGGGGGTGGGGGGGGGGGGGCGGTGACGTGCACATGGAATTCAGGAAAATCAGTAAGAGTACTCACTTTTGCTGACCTGATTAGGTCATTGAAGCGCTTCCTTCACTGGACCCAACTGCGGGATATGTTGCTCCTGCCGGTGACGTCCTCTGCCACCTCGAGCCAGGATTTCTTGGTGGCAGAGGCAGGGTGCCAACTCCTGTCGGCCGGGTATAATACTTCCTTCCTCCTCCTCACCCCAGCCAGCAGCACCTCAAGTGAGGCATCGCTGAGACTTGAAGCTGGCTTGCCCCTTTGCTGCTCCATTCTGTCTCCCTGCTCTTTGCTTCAGCAAAAACCATTGGTGCAAAGGCCCTTTAAATCCAGACGCTCCAGCTGACAGTCTGTCATGCGGGTGCGCAGTCCGCCCACTGCGCAGCTTTCGGACGACAAACCCGGAAACAAGGTTAATGGCCACCAATTAAGTCGCGATCGCTTGGGGAACGGTAAGGTTTTAGTATTCGGGTTACCTGTGCGCCCACTGACCCTCCCACCCCCCTCGCTGCCATCCCGCCGGCATTTTAAAATTGTGCCCTTACACTTTATATGTTCCATGTATGGGAATAACATGCCATAGGATTAACAATACCCTGCTAATTGGGAATTTTTGGAATGGAGTTTGCACTTGTCATCCAGTATTGGATTCTCTTCTTTCCAAAAGGACCATGCTATCAGATCACAATGTTATAGGAACATAGGAACAGGAGTAGGCCATTCAGCCCCTCGTCCCTGCTCCGCCATTTGATAAGATCATGGCTGATCTGTGATCTAACTCCATATACCTGCCTTTGGCCCATATCCCTTAATACCTTTGGTTGCCAAAAAGCTATCTATCTCATATTTAAATTTAGCAATTAAGCTAGTATCAATTGCCATTTGCAGAAGAGAGTTCCAAACTTCTACCACTGTGTAGAAATGGATGATGAATAACAATATTCAAATTTATTTACATAATATTTAATTACACAGAAGCAAAAGGGACACAACAGGTAGCTATCAATATAATGTAGGACTTATACAATGATTTAAACTCTCTTGAAAACAATGAAGTGTCTGAAATCAGAGTCATTTTTGGAATTCTTTGAGTCTATCAAAATCTGAACATGGGCCAAAGCCATCTCAATGCCACAATATGAAAGCAAAAGGTTCAAGTAAGGGAACCACAGAAAAGGGAAAGCCAACAGCATCTATACCATTCAACCAGGCTTTCAACACTCCACACTAAAGGAGTTCTTCCCACTTGGCTGGCAACTTCGTAATTCAATTTTCCTTTTTGGGTCAAAAAGTATGAATTGCAGCCGTTCAAATTTCATGGGTTTTATGTTTGATTTTGACACCAACTTGCATTTCTAATCGTTGTTCTGAAAGTAACCTTTTGTGACCTTATATGCCTGCAAACTTTGCATACATCCACCGTTTCAAAGCCTGGGTAGACTTTCTGATGCAATTTACATGTATTGACTTCCTTCTGGGAGGCTGGCTAAGCTAGCTAGCCCTCAGAGAAATTTCTAGTCAGTATTTATGCAATGATTTAAATCACCTCCCCACACAAAGATAGAAAAATGCCTTTCAGAAAGCAGCTGCTGGAGCTTCATTTTAAATTCACAATAAATCAGCCTACCTAAAATTTCCTATGAAGATATAATTCAGAGACGTTTTTAGTGTGAAGCAAGATGGAGCTCTGCTTCCATCACTGTAAAATTGACCAGTAATACCAATTACCTGTCGGTGATAAAGGTTACCACAGTTTAGGGTGGAATTATTGCCCAGATCCCAATTTTTCAGAGTTTCAAGGCATTAGCGATTAAAAACAACCAGAGGTTGTCCTTAACATCATACTGTTCTCTCCATCCATAAATAGGCCTCTTCCTATAAACAATGGAAAGGATTTTAAACTGCCTGCACCCATTTATCACCTAAAAAATGTGCGATTGGCAGAGGAAGATCTGGTGGGGTCATTGTGCACCCATTTACCCACCTGAATCAATTTTCAGGCAGGCCTTTAAACGGGTGCCTAGCAGTTCCGCCCAAAACAGGCAGGAGGCTATTTAAATATACAAATCAAGGTTTTACACCTGTTGCAGGACCCTGGTTGCAGTTTTTGTGGTGAAATGGTTAGAGCATACAAGGCACATGCCAGTCCCACCTTGTTCAGGCACTGATAGGACTAACCAGATGTCCTTGAACGGATCGCTGGAGGCCTTCTCCAAAAAGGTAAGTTTTTTGTTTCTTTGAAGATTTTTGTGGGGCCAGGAGGAGCAGGAATGCTAGTTAACTTATCTGTTCTCTCCACAGATGCTGACTGAATTGCTGAATTCAGTTTCTGTTCTTGTTTCAGATTTCCAGCATCTGCAGTTTTTTATTTTTCATTTATGGAACTTGAGTTTGTCATCGCTATCCCTGCTGCCACCCTGCTTTTATGCCAACAGATATGCAAAAAATGCTTTAAAAGTCATAAATCTTAGGTCACCACCAAATGCCTTAAAATGCAACAGCAACTTAATCTTAGAAGTTTCAGTTGAGTCACATAACATTCATTACTCTGTATAATTAAACCAAACTTAAGTTTTGTACTGTTAACTTGTGGTTCTTGAAAATCAGACTGAGAATAACTTGCCATTTACATCTCTTCACTTCAGCCAAAAAAAGTTCATCTTTATTCTTTAGCTGGATTGCAATCTGAAATTGCAAACATCTAGCAGAGAATTAGGGACAATTACCTACTTCACTGTACCCCTTCATGTTTCATGAATTCCCAAGAGGTACACTATGTACCTCAATACATTTGGAGAGATATTACCTTTCAAACATGTGACACATATAATTTAGTCTACTGCTCATGCCAAAGCATAAATTTAAATAATGTAACAAATTTAACACACTAATACACTGGGCCAGTTTTGGTTTTACTCACCTCATCAGTGAATCCGATGATTCTGAAACAATGCTGAATGGCTTCAAATTGCTCTCTGTATGAGCTGTTGGTTAAGATGTCCTGCATAATCTTGCCTTTTTCGTTATCAATATACCTACTTAAACACAAAAGAACAATGCTAGCATAGGACTTTAATTTTGACTGTAATATCCAAATCATAGAATGTAACTAAAAGTTCAGAGCAAAGCAAACAATTATACAATCTTCTTTTGTACCAATGAGTATTGCACAGCTAATTTAAAGGAGTATGCCTCACTTCCATTTGCCAAAAAATCTTGGGAATACATTACAGGGTGCCAGGATGACAGCTGTGTAATCAATGCAGAAGGTGCACAAAATTGGGAGTATGTCGTGCATTACATTCCTACTGGACTGCAATTCCTGAACTGAAATGCTTGGATTCATTTTGTGCCGTACCTCATTAATGCCTCAAATTTGATGGAAAAATATTTAAGTGAACACCAAGTACAGTTCTGTGGTATTCACACCAGGTTTGTGCTTTTTGCCTTTCCCACCAATTTAAAATGTGATCAAGGGAAACTCCATAGGTGAAGGAGTCCTTAAACTGCCACAGGCTTTGTATTTCTTTTCTGTAATGTTTACAGTACATTTTTTAAGCATTATGTTGTTTTTATTAGAGTTTTTCCATATTTCTGAAACTTTTATTAGCATCTATTTTTGCAAAAAAATGTGAGAGGGGGCGGTGTTTACTCCTGATGGTAAATGTTTTTTTAAATGCCTCATATACAATATTTCATGATTGAGGTGGTACAAAACGAAAGAAGACATGCCAATGAGATCAGTAGGCACCAGACCATATCTGCAGATCTTGACTCACCTAACCGCCAATGACAGAGGACAACTGTCTCAGCATGCTCCAGGTTAATAGGGCAGTGCTTTGCCATCTGCCACAAGAACACCTGCAGTCAACTTAATACACAGGGACAGAACTGCCTGTAATTGGCAAGGTTACCACTGTCCTCAACTTTGGCTCATTCATTGCTAGCACTGCATTATCATATGCACGGCACGGACTCGATGGGCCGAATGGCTTCCTTCTGTGCTGTAGCCTTTCTATGATTCTATGAGCTAATCTGCTGTGCACACATGAATCAGATAGGTAATATGTGTCGGTTAGCATGGCTTTCATTTCCTTTCCCACTGAATAACATAATATTGCTGCTCAATGTCACCACACTTATGCATTTTACAAAGTACAAGGGGCCATGTGCCCAACCAAAAGGCCATCCTGAGTGTCAGCAAGTCACCAGGTTTGTGTTTCAATGCTTTGATGTGTGAAGCACATGAAAGATCTGAGTTAGGCAAGGCTTTCAATTGTATATTACGTCTTGACTGTGTTCCCTGCTGAGGTATGGATATGCATAAGACACATGGACAGAGGTTATGTAAGGTTATGTGAAGGCTTGGCATGGGTGAGCAATAAATGTGGAACAGCCTGACAAGCAATATTTTGTGGTAAGGAATCTTACGCCACCCATCTAGTACATGATACTGCTGGTTAGTCTTACCTTGTCATATTCCTTAATTGCCTTAAAGTGTGTTAGAGAATCTATACTAAGTGAGATTGTATTCGGGTTCCATCTTGTACTGAGGACTCCATTTTGTGATTAAAAGACAGTGTCTGCAGAAAACATATGAACCTATGAATTAAGAGCAGGAGTAGGCCATTCGGCCCCTCGTGCTTGCTCGGTCATTTGATAAGATCATGGCTGATCTGATTGTGACCTCAACTCTACTTTCCCGTCTACCTACTATAACCTTTGACTCCCTTGTTAATCAGGAATCTATCTAACTCAGCCTTAAAAATATTCAATGACCCTGCCTTCACCGCTCTCTGGGGAAGGGTGTTCCACAGACTCACGACCCTCAGAGAAAAAATTTCTCCTCATCTTTGTCTTAAATGGGAGACCCCTTATTTTTAAACTGTGGCCCCTAATTCTAGTCTCTCTCACAAGGGGAAACATCCTCTCAGCATCTACCCCTTCAAGTCCCCTCAGGATCTTGTATGTTTCAGTAAGGTCACCTCTCATTCTTCTAAACTCCAGTGTATACAGGCCCAACTTGTCCAACCTTTCCTCATAAGATAACCCCCTCATCCCAGGAATCAGTCGAGTGAACTTCTCTGAACCGCCTCCAAAGCAATTATGTCCTTTCTTAAATAAGGAGACCAAACTGCACACACTTTCTGGGTGTGGTATCACCAATGCCCTGTACAAATGTAGCAAAACATCTCTACTCTTATATTCCATTCCCCTTGCAATAAATGACAACATTCCATTTGCCTTCCTAATCACTTGCTGTACCTGCATACAAACTTTTTGTGATTCATGTACTAGGACACCCAGATCCCTCTATACCTCAGAGTTCTGCTATCTCTCTCCATTTAAATAATATACTGCTTTTCGATTCCTCCTGCCAAAGTGGACAAGTTCACATTGTCCCACATTATACTCCATGTGCCAAATTTTTGCCCACTCACTTAACCTATCTATATCCCTTTGCAGACTCCTTATGTCCTCTTCACAACTTACTTTCCTACCTACCTTTGTGTCATCAGCAAATTTAGCAACTATACATTTGGTCCCTTCATCCAAGTCATTGATATAGATTGTAAATACTGGAGGCCCAAGCACTGAGCCCTGTGGCACTCCACTCATTACATCTTGCCAACCTGAAAATGACCCATTTATGCCTACTCTCTGTTTCCTGTTAGCTAACCAATCCTTTATCCATGCTAATATGTTACCCCTTTGATGTGGCACCTTTTCAATAGCCTTCTGGAAATCTAAGTACAACACATCCACAGGATCCCTTTTATCCACGTTGCTTTTACTTCCTCAAAGAACTCTAATAAATGAATCAAACACGATTTCCCTTTCACAAAGCCGTGTTGACTCTGCCTGATTGTAAACTGCTGAAGCAGACAATATCTGAAACTGTCCAAATCAGCTCAGACCCTCAAGGTCCCTTCGTGGCTGGTACAAGATGGAGTCAGAAAAGTCTGTACTTTGTGTAGTTCCCACCTTCTAGTAGGTAAATCTATCTATCTTACAACCATATAAGGAGCTGCTTTTAGCTTTCCTCTAGATGTAAGTCGACAAGCAGTTTATGTTATGTCTTAAGCTCATCATTGCTGTAGATGAGTTACGGCCATGGATCTCTCAGACATCAATACCACAGATAGTGGCCTAGAAATTGAAACAATCCCTGCGCCAGAATGTGTAGGTTTGAGGCGCACCTGATATTAGGGATTGAGCCTCATTTAAACGAGACTGGTGAGCTGTGGACACAAGCTGGGCGTCACAGGCAGCTCGCCAGCAAATCAAGAAATGAGGAGAGCGATCAGAAGAGTTGGCATTCAACGCTTTTAACTTCCATTTTGGAGTCAGTCTTGACACCCTTTTTTAAAAAATAACAACTCATTGTTATAAACTATTGCACAACTACTCACCTTGGGGGTTTATTTTCAGCAAGTTTATATTCTGCCAGTTTCTTCTGATGATAGAGACCAGCGTAGATGTAATAAAAAATGTGAAAATTTTTCTCACTTCTGAAAGTAAATAGTATTGCTAACATTAATAGCAGTCCACAGATTCTTCAGATTAACTTTTAAGTTTGAATTGTAATAAATGGTGGAAGAAAAAAATGGTAGTTTTTGAGCAAAGAATACTTTAAAATTAAAATTTTCATAAATAAGAGCCCCTTCATTATTTTATGATACTACTGAACCAAATTAGTATTGTCATTTTTAAATTTTTATTAATAATTGTATTTTCTTTAAACTATAAAATCAAGGTGAAGGGAAAAGGCACATAGTACAGGGACATCACTGTAAAAACAGTACAAGTTTACAGCATTGATGAGACCATTTGGCCCATTGTGTCTGTGCCACATCTTTGTTAATGCAATCTAAAACTAATCCCACTACCCCAATCTCTTCCTATAGATCTGTACCTACCGCTGCTTCAAATTTTATCCAGATTTTCTTTAAAAGATGCAATGGTCTCCGCCTCATTTGCTCCTCGTGGCAGAGCATTCCATGCTCCAACTAGTCTAAGTAAAGAAATTTCTCCTAATCTTTCTCCTTACTCTCTCCTCATAACTGAAGTTTCCTGGGGAATTTATACTTCATGCTCTGTAATAAGAACTGGATAAGTACTTGAAAAGAAACAATTTGCAGGGTTACGGGAAAGGGCAGGGGAATGAGATTAGCTGGATTGCTCTTGCATAAAGCCGACACAGACTTGATGGACCGAATGGCCTCCTTCCGTGCTGTAACCTTTCTATGATTCTATGATTCTATTCTATGTATAGCTTTAATGTCCTTTCTATAATAGGGGGCCCAAAACTGCACACAGTACTGTAACTGTGGCCTAACCAATGTTTTGTACAGATTTATCGTTACTTCTTTGCTCTGATACTCCATGCCCCAACCCATGAAACTTTATGTGGCTTTATCTATCTGCACTCGCACTTTCAGGGAATTATATATCTGAACTCTTTAGCCCGTTTAGTTCATCCACATCCGTCAGCATCTTTCCACTAAGAATATACTATCATTCCTTGTTTTCCCTCCCAAAAAGTACCACCTCACACTTCTCCACTTTAAATTCTATTTTCTTCCTATCTGCCCATTCTGTGAATCTATGTCCCCCTGAAGTATTTTACAATCCTCCTCACTGCTTATCAAATCCCCAACCATTGTGTCATTAGCAAATTTCGACATCATGCTATGCTCCCTACGCCCAAGTCCAAATCATCCACATATATCAAAAAACAACTGAACCCCGCACTGACCTTGTGCACTCAACTTTCCACCCTTCTCTAATTCAAGCAACAGCTATACATCCCAACTGTTTCCTGTCCAGCAACCAGCTTTATATCCAGAGATGAAAAGGGTAAAAGACGAGGTAGGTCAGGAAGTAGTAACGCAAAACCTGGGCTTTAAAAGCTGAAGATTATAGGAATAAGGAAAGACTAATGAAGGTAAGGAGTACCAAAGTTTTCAGGACCAGGGAAAGAATGAGCTTGAGTAGGAGACTAGATACTGATTATGATTTTAAACACAGTGGG